>NW_027664444.1:0-3000 GCF_963383645.1 Muscardinus avellanarius
GTCATACATTTTAACAGAGTACAAGATGGTGGAGGCATACATGCCAGCAGCACTTATTTAGTCCTTACTAATTCCCAGTCCATTTCCTCCCCCTCCTTCCTCTCATGTTTGGCTTAGTGATTGATATGTTTGTGAATGTACATCATGAACATTAGGGAATTTCCCATCCCACCCCCCTCAGGTCATCTTATTTTACATATATAGTTTCTCCTTCTTTGTCTAGAATTCTTCCTATGATCTTTTTCTCCCTAGCTTCTGGATATTATGGAAAGCATCCAATTTTTTGCTTTTTTGTGACTTAGCATAATGTTCTTTAGTTCCATCGATTTCCCTGTAAATGACATAATTTTGTTCTTTATGGCTGAGTAAATTTCATTGTGTACATATCCTATAGTTTTATAATTCATTTGTCTGTTGACAGACATCTTGGCTAGTTCCACAGTTTGGCAATTGTAAATTCAGCAGCTATGAACACAGATACACATGCATTAGTTTGGTAATTTGGTTTTCATTCTTTTGGGTAGATATCCAGAAGTTGTATTGCTGGATCGTATTGTAGGTTCTTTCCCGTTCTTCGGAGGATCCTCCGTATATTTATTTGGTACTGGATATTGAACTCAGGGGAATTCTACCTCTGAGCTACACCCCTAGCTTATTTTTTTTCTTTTTGAAACACAATGATTTGCTGGGTTGATGAGAGTCTCGCTACTTGCAGAGGCTATTCTCAAACCTGTGAGTCTCCTGACTCAGCTTCCCATGTACTGGGAGTATAGGAATGTGCCACTATTTGGATTATCCTCCTCATCCACTACTTCCATAGTATAATTCCTGACATGTATTTGATTCTTTATTTTTTGTGTATATTATTTCTTTTGTGTGTGTGTGTATGTGGCACTGGAGATTGAACTCAGAGGCGTTCTACCTCTGAGCTAAATCCCCATCTTGATTTTATTTCTTATTTGGAAACAGGGTCTCACTATGTTGTGGAAGGCTTTGCTAAGTTGTCAAGGCTAGCTTCGAAACTTCAGTCCTCCTGTCTCAGCCTCCCAAGAACTGGGATTACAAGCATGCACTACTATAAACTTGGCTCTGTATTCTTTCTTTCTTCCTTCCTTTCTTTCCTCCTTTCTTTCTTTCCTTTTTTTTTTCTTTCCCTTTTTTTGCGTAACTTTGGATGGAACCCAGGGGCATTTTACCTCTGAGCTATACCCCCAGCCCTAATTTTTAGTCCTTTATTTTGGTCTCACTGACTTGCAAAGGGCCTCTAAGTACCTACTAAGTAGCTGAGGCTGTCAGAAAACTGAGGTCCTCCTGTCTCTTCCTCCTGAATGTTGGGATTACAAGGATGCGCCACCACATCCCCGGCTTCTGTATATTTTTTTCTTCCAAACATCTGTTAAATTTTTGAAAAAATATAACTTTAATCTGATGATCTTATTTCAAAATTTTGGGGTCTTTTATTTATTTTCTTCTTTCATATTTTAAGTAATTGTCTTTATTTTGATCATTTTAAATAAATACAGTTTTTTATTTTGCAAGCAATTCTTTCTAACAAGCTTTTATTACTTGTAAATACAATTTTACTATGATATAATTTTACTATAAATTTATTATGATAGAATTTTACTGAAATAACTTCATACTTGGCATACCATGCACCCCCATATTGCTCCTATGTAAGAATACTTTTCCAGTGTTCTCAGAGCAGTATAGCTACTCTCTGTACAGGTTCCAATTCTGCCTTTTGCATTGTTTTAAACCCATCTTTTTGTATTTTACTTTTATTGCGTCACTCTCCTACTTTCATACCAACCTTCTCTCAATTGCTTTATTTTCTCTTCTAGCTTAATTTAAAGTTTCCAGAAGTTTCTCATCAATGGGACTGTGTAAGAAGCTTTGATACTTACCAATCTTCATTTTACTCAGAGGCCCTGATCATCCTGGAGTCTTTTGTACCTTACACTGAATACTATAGCTCCCCCCTAAAATATTAGATATTGTTAAATTGGCCAAGTAAACTTTCCACATAATGCAAGTACACTTCCTAATCCAAGCACAGAAATATTGGTAATTCTTAAACTCTCTGGTTTTTAGGGCTGAAGGAAGTCTCTTTGCCTTTTGTCCCCCTGCTTTTTCACATAGTTACTAATATCAAAGAGATCCTTGGCAGTCATATGGTTGTTGATATTGCAGAGGGAGGGGAGTATTTTATCTTTCTTATATTTATAGGTACTGCATAGATGTTTGTGTTTTACTATCTTAGTGGCTGCCTTGGTTGTTTATGAGTTGAATCAGGGGAATTCATTGATTATGTCATTATTGCCTTCCTATTTCCTCCTGACTGTAAATATATTAAGCACCATATTTTTGCAATTCTTAGTCTTGAGAGCAGCAATAAAAAAGATCAAGAGTGCCCTCTGGGGCTTAAACATTGTGGAGGAAGAGGCTAATTGGCTCTAAAATTAAATGAATAATAGGATTTCAGGTAGCACTAGATGCTTTAAGGGAAAATAAAGTGAACCAAAAGAACAGAAAAAGCCAATTGGAGGTTAATTGGGATTGGGTGATAGGAAAGGGTTTCCTGGGTCAAGGACATTCTAGCCAAGACTGATTGAAGCACAAGTCTACAAAGACAGCATTTTCAAAGATAGGGAAGATCCAGTATTAAAGCTGAGGTACACTATGTTTGCTAGGAAGAAGTCCAGAAAGCCTGGCACACAGACGCCAAATATAACTCATAAGCTCGTTTTGAGTTAGATTCACATGAACCAGGGACTGAGAGACCGATTAGCTCCAAATACACTGCCAGTATTGAGTTTCTAAATATCTCAAGCAGAGTCCTAGAACTTGGTTGGTAATGCTCAATTAAAATATTATCCCTAGAAAACCCCAACTAAGCCACTAGCCAAACAACTGTAAGCACATTCTTCTTTGAGTCCATTTCAAAAAGCCTGACTTAGGAGCAGCAGTAATGCCTTATATATATTGTCTCCTGTACAT
>NW_027664443.1:5000-18000 GCF_963383645.1 Muscardinus avellanarius
TCTTCCTGCTCCCCAATTAGAAATTTGCACCATTAATTGGCGTTTTCAAAACACTCCGCGCCTGGTTTGAAGTCTACAAGTAAACCCAGGCCCAGATGCTGCGTTTACACTTGCACGTATTTAGCACTTCATAAGCAGTTCATTAAACTGATCACACTTGTAAGCAGCAACACCGGCTCCTTCAGACCGCCTGGTCAGCCAGTGTCCCAGGCCCCCAGCGAGCCCTTCCGGGGCTGGTGACCGCGGGCATTCCTTTCTTGACATGTGTCTCTTAATTATTGACACCCCGGTCCCTGGCTGGCTCGAGGTGGCCTGCACGCCCCAGTGCACGGGGCAGGAGGAGGGTGTGCTGGGCCCCTGTGTGTGGGACCTGACATTAGGATGCGTATGAGATGCCTCTGCTTTCATAGCACCCGGGATCTTCGGGATCCGGACTCACGGCCTTGAGTCTCCCTCCAAGGGCCTCCGTCCTCGAATTCCTTGCTGTCCAAGTCCTATCTAGTAAAGGGGACACCCTTCTGGGCGCCGTGACATACACCTGTAATCCCAAATACTTGGGAGGCCGAGACAGGAGGATTGAGGGTTTGCAGCCAGCCTCGGCAACTTAGGGAGGCCCTCCGCAATTTAGCGAGACCCTATATCAAAATTAAAAATTATATAGGGCTGGGCTGTAGCTCGGAGGTAGAAGGCCCCTGAGTTCAATCCCCAGTACAGAAAGAAGACAAGAGAGAGAAGAAGAGAAAGAGGAGAGAGGGAGAGAGAGAGAGAGAGAGAGAGAGAGAGAGAGAGAGAGAGAGAAAGAAAGAAAAAGGCAAGCAATGGGAGACCTTGGGTGGGCCCCTCTAGGACCTGCGACTAATTAGCGGGCAGGTGAGATCTGGGTCCTCCGCCCGCCGCGCCCTGGCCGGAGAAGACCCAGATTAAGCTTGGGCAACAGGGTCTTTCCGTGGAGGGACGGGAGGCCCAACACTCTGAGACCACGACCATCCCGTGGTGTTTAGAGATGCGGGTACCGTGCTCCGCAGCCTCTGGCCGCAGCGCTGTCTGGTTCAACCCTACCAGCCAGGCTCTATTACCACCCCACTTCTGCAAAGGCCTAAATGCTGGCAGCTTCCATGATGGGCCCCTGGCCCTTGCGCTGAGGGCCCCTGAGGACACGGAGTGTGGACCGCGAGTTAGCGGGTGTGAAGCCAGGCTCCTGAGGTTTCACCCGAGCAAGCTGAACACTGGGGCCCGGAGTTCTCACGCCTCCGCCCTGGGGATGAGTTCCGGCCCCAAAGAACTGATGGGGAACGAGCTGATGGGTAGCTGATGAGTGACTGCCCGGCTGCTGATTAACCACCGAGCGGCTGCGGCGAGGCCTGGGGCGGCCCACAAGCCGCCTGGCTCGAAGCTGGGAACCGAACTCCGAATCCAGCTCTCAGCCTGGGGTCGGTGACTCCGCAGCCGGGCGCACAGCGCCATCTCGTGGCAGGATCGGGCAGCGCACGCCGAGCCGCGGCGCCGACCTCGGCCAGGACAGGCCTGTGCTGCGGGTACAAAGGACAGGACCCCTGCGCCCCTTGGGGGTCAGCCCCTGTCTCTAGCTCAGGGTGCTGATGGCTGCACCAGTAAGGGAAATGGGCTGGTGGAGTTCAGCTTAGCGGGTACCCTGTGGTCCGGCCCGAACTCAGTGGGCGGAGCCTCAAGCTCTGGGGGCGGGGCAGTGCAGAGGGGTCCCAGGGCTGTGCAGAGAAAGGCACATGGATGGCAAAGTCCTGGGAGCCCCCTGCTCCTTCCTGTGACACTCAGGTCTCTGAAGGCGGGCAGGGTCAGATGAAGCCCCACGTCTCCATTTCTTAAGTGGTTCAATTGTTCATTCTTTCATTCACCATTCATTCGATCAGCCAGTCAACAAAAGCACACTTAGCAGGCCTGTGTACCAGGACCCTACGCTGGTGCAGGTGATCCACAAACGGGAAGAGACGCCTGGCCGCCTGCAATTCCCTCTGAGCCTCCTGCCGCTCTTGGGCCTGTTCTCAGAATGGGTGGGAAAAACCACACCGGATTGCCGAGCAGGCCCGCCGTACGGAAATACGGTTATCAAAATATGCTTAAGCTGCATAATAGTTGTAGGTGTTATTTTTAAATATATGAAGTAATGAGCCCTGTTAATTACGGTTCTTTCACCATAGTGATGAGGCCAAAGATATTTTGAGATAAGTGTATCAAGTGTAATGTGACAGGAGAACCACCGTGATTTCTGTTGGACAAAATCACCAGCACTGACAATATGCTGGGGCATGCTGCCTGGGTTTGTAATTAGACGAAGCTGTAAATTTCAGTTAAGAGGTCGCGAAAATAAAGTTAGTATTTCCCATCTAGGTCCACAGACCCTCTCTCTCCCAGGTTTTATCCACACATTTCCTTGGCTAAGCAGCCTCCCAAGTGGGCAGAGGTAAGCAGGTCAGGTTTTGATGGGAATAGATGCTTTATATAAATCAGCAGGTGATTGATGTACTCAGGGTAAGATTAGAGGGAAGGGCCAGCATTAGGTAGAATGGTCTAGAAGCCTGGCAAGGGAACAGTGGACTTTAAGAAGAGCATCAGGGGTAGACATGGCCACCAGGGGGCCCCGTTCAGCCCATACCCCTGCACAGTGGTTTTGAAAACTTGAGTCCTACACTAACACAAGTCCCCTTCTGATCATAGTGTACTCCAGACCTGGAGCCCTCCCCGCACCCCAGATGGTACTTGATTTTGTAACTTTGCTACTCAAATGTCCCTTACTGGGGACAACCCAGCTGGGGGCAAAAGCAGCGTGGCCTCAACACTGAGCCCCCCAGTCTAGCCCGAGAGGCCAGTGTCTCTGAGCCCCAGGTGGGAGCCAGGCTCCTTTCAGCGCAGGATTCCCTGAGCCTCCAGAGCCAGCAGCATGGGCATCTCATTCCCACAGTGTCAGGCCACCGCAGCACCAGCCATGGGGGTGGCCGGTGCGTTTAGGGGCAGCCTTTGTAGCTGGGTACGAACCAGCGTGGCAAGCTTGCGGGATGAGGTCAGGTTTGGCACCGGCGGAGAACAACTTTGTTGACAAGAAGATTAATTAGACAAACGTCGTGCCCATCAGTTACTGCCGCCGCCTCCTCGGGGGGCAGCACTAGTCAAGCCTTCACTGGAGATCCTTTTTTTTTTTTTTTTTCATCTTTTTAAAAAGAAAGCTTAATCTCCTAACAAGACAGGCACAAAACAATTCATGGCGTGCCAGAGAGCAAGTACACACAGGCAGGCTCTGCAGTAGCTTCCTGCAAACCAGGCCCGCTCAGGCTGCCCTGCTCGCGGCGGCGGGGCCTCCTCCTTCACCTGTGCAGACCCGGCCCCGGGAAGTTGCGAGCCCTGGATCCTGGTCCTGTGAAGATGCACACTCAGCTCTCGGCCTCTCCCCGCTGCCTTCCGTGGAAGACCTTCGCCTTTTATATACCAACCACACGGGGTCTTCACAGGCTCCTGCCCCATAGTCCTACTATGGAAAGAGCCAGTGAATTCGAGTGGGGTCTCCTTTAATATGCAATGTACATTCATTAAATATATGCTAGCAATGTGGGGATAAAGGGGGGATTGCAGTACAGCAGGCCTTTGCCTGGGGGAGGCTTGTATTCTAGAGTGGGAGATGTAACATGGAGTAAAATAAACATACAGAATAAATACAGAGACAGAGGCTCATTTGTGCCTGTAGCAAAGACCGCACATGAACTAAGGGAAGGATGTGGTGGAGAGGGCCCGGCGCTGGCAGCCATTTTGGAAAAGAGCCCCCGAGGAAGTTAAGTGGGAGTTGAGACCTCAAGAGGAGGGGACTCTGCCTGGGGGCTGACTCAGCCACGGAAGGGGTCTGAGATGGCAGGGGAGGAGGAGTTTTGGAGAGGTCTGTTGACTGCAGGAATGAAAAGGCTTCCAAGCTAGCTTCTCAAGACGGCTTCACTGTGTGTTAGTGACTGCCCAAAGGTGTGTGGGGGAGGAGGGGAGAGGCTAAAATATGGACTCCGGAAGGTGGTTTGTGAGCCAGAAAGTGAGGTGGGAACGGCACTCCCCTCCTATGCAACCCTCTCCTCCTAGCCCGAGCCCAGTGCATCCTGGGAGGGCCATCCCCAGAGCTCTCAGGTACCAGGGCTCCGCCCCTGCGCAGGGATGGGTGTGCTTGGGGCTGTGTCTGGGCACCAGCTGGCGAGGCTGGTGTGCAAGGACCTGCGGACTCCAAAGGGGCATCTGGGGTCTCCAGGGTCCCTCACTGTAGGGAACTCCCCTTTCTAACCATGCCTGGGAGGAAGCCAAACTCATGGGGTCCAACTTGGGGCCCACTCGCGTCCTTCACACACTGGGCAGCCAGCCCTCCCGGGCACCAGCCTGATTCTCCTCTAGGACACAGGGGAAACTGAGGGAGGACAGAGGGCGGTGGCCTGTGCACGGCCCTGAGAGTGTCTGCCAGCAGCCTGTGACCTCTGCAAGCCCGTTTCCCTGCTGGCAGAGGGGCTAAAAAGGTGATTTTAAACTATCTGATGCTTAGAAATAACCTTCAGTGTAGGGGACCAGTGAACCTTCCCGAGTCACAACTCAGAGTGTAGATGGATTAGGAAATTTCTTGTTCCCATGGCTAATGGTTTTAGAGCGCTGAGTTGCCAAACAGGTGTTGTTCTGACAGTAGACTGTTCAGGGAAGCCGAGTCCAGCCACAGGGTTGAAACTGCCGGGTTAAGCTCCATTTCCTGATCTCTCCCGCCCCCTGCTGCCCAGTGCTGCCTGGGACATGCAGAGAGAGAGAAGAGAAAATTTTAAAAAACCTCAGAAAATAAGTCACAGAGCTTGGGAACTTGTGGGTTGAGTCTCTTTACCATTAAAATTAAACATGAATTCAATGTTTTATTATGAGATGATTTTGATGGTTGCAATGTGTTTCACGTTTGCAAAATATAGAAAATGCGACATTTTAAAATATCTATAATTTTACCATGTGAGAACCATCTAGATTTTTTTAAATGTCTGTACATGTGATAACATTTATTGCATCATATTGTGTCACGTATGCCATGATACCACATGTTATCTGGTCATTTGCCTTTTTAATTAAGCATGTAGTGTGGGCATTGTTTTGTTTACCACATCTATTGAGCACTGACTACGTATGAAACACATAAGCTGTTTGGTGCTGGGCATATCCTGCAAACAAAGCCACAGACCTGCTGCCTTCATGGACTTACTGGGTATATTAAACAGAAAAGAAAAGAGAAGAAAGAACAAGGGGACACCGAGGAGTAGCCACAGTTGCCTCAGGTAGGCACAAAGATCAAGGGAGCCTTTCTGAGGAGTAAAGAGTAAGTAGAAGTTGGCCTCAGCCGGGCGCGGTGGGCACGCTGGTCATCCCAGCACTCGGGAGGCTGAGACCAGAGGATCACGGTTCGCGGACAGCCTCAGCTACTTAGTGAGGCCTCTGCAACTTAATGAGACCCTGTTTCAAAAATAAAGAGTAAAAGCCGGGCGTGGTTGTGCACCCTTGTAATCCCCACTCTTGGGAGGCTGAGACAGGAGGATCGCGCAGGTTCGAAGCCAGCCTCAGCTACTTAGTGAGGCTCTCAGCAACTTAGTAAGACTCTGTTTCCAAATAAAAATATAAAATAGGTCTGGGAGTATAGCCCAGAGGTAGGAAGCCTCTGGGTTCCACCCCCAGTACCACCAAAAAAAAAAAAAAAAGTAAAAAATAGGGCTGGGAGTGTGGCTCAGAAGTCAAATGCCCCTGGGTTTCACCCCCAAACCCATAAAAAAAAAAGCCTTAGCCAGAGAGTTGGGGAGATAGCAGCCCAGAGAAGGCCAGGGAGGGTGGACGGGCCCAAGGGGCTGGTGGGCCCGGCCTGAACAGAGGGAGGCACACGGGGGGTGTGAGAATCTCAGGGTACGAGGCTGAGGCCTCTGCTCCTGTGGGACCCCAGGAAGAGAAGCTCCTGGTTGCGGGGGCACAGACCCCTGATCTTGCATGGCCTGGTGGTCTAGGGCAGGAATTCACATTTTAATCTGAACACAAAAGGAATGTACCCAGGGTGGGGAGCTGCTGGAGGCACAATTCAGGCTTTTCCTTCTCACTCACAAAGAAGTAAAAGTGACCTGGGGAGGACCCAGGAGGAGAGGAGCCTGCCAGATCAATGTTCATATCCACGTGGCGCTTTGTCGGCAGAGGAGCCCACCGTATGGATGTACTAAGACTGCTTAAGCAACTCTTGGATATTTAAAATGGCCACAACTCTATCTTTGCGGCTCAATTGTTGTGGCCATCCATGTTTCCCTAGAAAAATGTCTAGAAGTGGAATTTCACAGCCACCTTAAAGATTTCATGTGTGGTACCCAGCGATGCTCAGGAGAAGCAGTGTCTAACGCTCTCAGCGTGCGAGGCCTCCCTTGGCTCAGTCTCGGGAAGCCCAAGGACCCAGGAACACCAAAGAGCGGAGGTTTCCTGAGTAGCAGCAGAGAGTGCGCATTGCACAGGCCCTGGGGAGCCTGGTGGAGGAAGAGCCAGAGCCAGATGCCGAGCCCCAGCCTGAAGAGCAGGGAGGCCTCGGAGGGCTGCAGGCAGGACGAGGGCCCCTGCAGGACACTCGCTCTCTGCCCCATAGAGGATGCCCTCCTCCCTCTGGTAGACCTGGATTGGGCAGGTGACTGGTAGAGCCGTTAATTCCTCGTTAATTCCTCAAAGGTTCACAGGGAGAGGCAAGGGCCAGGAGGGGAGGAGGGGCTGCGCCAGGCGCCTCCAACACCCACCGCTTGCCAGTCCCCTGGGCTTCCCCACAACCCCTTATCACTCAGAAGGATATTTCTTCATGAAAATATGGCCACCTGAAGAAGCCTGTGGCTGAGGTCTAGGGCTTGCTCTATGGACATTCACTGCATCCTTGTACAGATAATCATGTCCCCAGGGCCAGGGGGACTGCATCAGGATGCTCAGGGCAGGGAGGGGCAGAGAGATGGCGCCCGAGTGGATGGAGCCGGAGGGAGCAGGGCTGGGCTGAGAGGGCGCGGATCGCTGCCACTGGGCTCTCTGGAGGGATGTTGAGGGGTCGGACACAGAGCGTAAGGATCCAGGAGTCCTTTCTGCATGCTCTGTGGGTGAGCGTGACGAGCCATGTGCCAGTGTGTGTCCTGGACTGGGCATGGCCCCGGAGTCAGCATGGGGAGGGCAGCAGAACCCTCCTCAGAGGCTCAGGTGATGCCAAGAGGGGGAGAAGGGGCCCGGCCCGGGCCGCTGGGGAGCTAGACACAGAGGAGTGGGGCCCAGAAAACCGACACCCCCTGTGTGCGGCACTTGACAGCTCACTCCCGGCTTGCGCACGTCTGCTCTGCACCAGCATTGCCGTCTTGTTACAAGTGAGGATTTGGAGGAGAGGAAATGCCCGGTGCAGCAACAGAGGATAAAAGAGTTGTGCTGCCTGGGTCTTCATGGGCTTTTTAACATTTTTTCTTTTCTTTTCTTACTGGGGTTCCAACCCAGGGTCATTCTACCTTCAAGCTACACTTTAAAAAAAAAAAAAAACTTTGAAAAAGAGTCTTGCTAAGTTGCTAAGGATCTCACTAGGTTGCTAAGGCCGGCCTCAAACCTGTAGTCCTCCTGTCTTGGCCTCCCAGGTGCTGGGGTTACAGGCGTGCTCCACGGGGCCGGCTCATCCAGGCCATTGGATGCCGCAGCTCATGTCTTCTTCTCTGTTCCTGTGACAACATGGGAACTGGGCCAGGACGTCGTGCTGGAAGATGGTCCTTTCTAAGCCTCGGTGAAGGGACAGCCATCAGGGACATCAGCCCTTGGTCACCATCACTCTGATGGGAGAAAAGTAGAGTGATTGTCCATCAACAGATGAATGGATTACAAAGCTGTGGGCTCTGTACACAATGGAATTTTACTCAGCCATTAAAAAAAACTCAATTACATCATTCTCAGGGAAATGGATGGAACTGGAGGACATTATGCTAAGGAAGATTAGTCACGAAAAATAAGAAATCAGATGCTCTCCCTAACATGTGAAAGCTAAGGAGAAATGGGTCATAGGAGGAACTCTTGAAAAAGGAAATCCTATAGAGGAGCAAACAAGACAACCTAAAGGAGGAGAAAGGAGGGGGGAAGAGGAGAATCTCTAAAACACACAATGTACTTAAACATATCGAAGTCAACCACTAAGCCAAGCAAGGGAGGGAGGGACGGGGAGGGAATGGGGTGGGAATTGGGTAGGGGCTAAATGGGCGATGTGTACATGTCTGTACACACAAGTTTTTTACCCCAATATGATATATGAATATCATGCACCAATAAAAAATTTTAAAAAAAGGAGAGTGATAAGCCAAACACCCCAGCCCCAGCCTCATGTTAAGATCATTCAGGGCCTGTGGTAAACACCAGAGGCTCAGACCTACCTCTGGACACTACATATGGTTTGGTAATTGTTCTTTTTTTTTTTTTAATTAGCACATCTAAGTTTATTTTTTGTGGTACTGGGGATGGAACTCTTCTACCTCCGGGCTACACTCTCAGACCTATTTTATATATGTATATTTAATTTGGAAACAGGGTCTCTTACGCCAGCGAGGGGCTTTGAACCTGCGCGATCCTCCTGTCTCCACCTCCCAAGCGCGGGGATTACAAGTGTGCGCCACCACGCCAGGCTAGCACATCTAATTTAAGTGAGCTCGCATGTGACGGGACAGGCTCTTGAAAGCACAGAGAGCCCTATGCTCCCCAGGGTTGAACAATTTTCCACTTTCTTAGTGTATAATCGTAGGGATGAAAAATGGAGCAAAAGCTGATGC
Organism: Muscardinus avellanarius; assembly: GCF_963383645.1. Classification (NCBI taxonomy): domain Eukaryota; kingdom Metazoa; phylum Chordata; class Mammalia; order Rodentia; family Gliridae; genus Muscardinus; species Muscardinus avellanarius. The sequence continues at coordinate 13,811 of NW_027664443.1, forward strand.
TTCATTTTTGTAATTAGGAAAGTCACCCACTGCCGCTGCGAGGGCTAATGCTGGCTCAGACACATGTTTTGTTTGACTCACACTGGATTCTTTTTAGTTAAGCCAGTATTTAAAAATCTGGCTAAGGCATGCAGTTCTTTGAACTTCCAGCTCCTTTTGAAGGTCAAGCGATCTGACTCTCGGGGTCCCCATTTTTCTCTGCCAACAGTCAGCTGGTGGTCAGTGGCGACTACTGACCTCTTGCCGGCCCGTGGCCCAGTGTCGCCCTCTGCGGGAGCAGCGGAGGGGCACACCCTGGCCGCGCTCTCACACGGGGCCGCCCCCCAGCTCTTGACTTTGTCCTTGTTGTACAGCCTTTGGATGCGAATCTGCCGTTAGAGGAAAGGTCTTGGTCCCTCTGAACCTACTCTGGACCATAACTGAGTGGCATAAATCAAGAACCTCGCGGGCCCTTTGTGTGGCACCAGAAATGTGTAGACATATAAACTTGAGGCTCTCCGGGGAACGTTCCAGGGCCCTCCTCGCCATCAGGATACCATAATTGTATATGCTCAAGGTCCTTATATGACATGGTGCTGTGTCTGCACATAGCCTGTGCACAGCCTCCCGTACACTTTCAGTCACCTCTACACTGTTTACAATACCTAAAGCAATGTAAGTGCTCCGTAAATAATCATCCTACCAGCACGGTTAGAGAAGAATGGCATGAATACAAAGTGTGTACATGTTTAGTACAGGCTCGGCCATCAAGAGCCCAGCTACATCGTACACTTCAAGCAACGTTACAACATTCTTTTCAAATATTTTCCATCTGTGGTTGGTTGAATCCTCGGATTCAGAACCCACAAATATGGAGGACTGACCACACATTCAATCTCTCCCAGGAGCCAGCCAAACTACACTAGCCTGCTAGCCCCAAAGACAGCAACCCTGTATGTTTTGATTTTTTTAAAAAATAGTATGTAACCACAAATACGCCTAGGGGGAAAAGTCTGTGGACCTCAGCGTCATTGGTTCCCTGCCCCAAGCCATGTTTGTCATTTTGAGCATAGCAGAGAAGAAGCAGGGTGGAAACCTATGGAAGACCTGGCACTTACCCCTACAGGAACTGGGAAGAGTACCCTGAGGAGGCTCCAGCAGGCTCCGCAGAGCCTGCCCACCGTGCAGGTGGGCACCAGGGCCACCGCAGGGTTAGCTCCTTCTTCAGGAAGGGAAAGGGTCTTCTTGGGTGTAAAGTAGTAACAGGGAGGCTGAGAATGTAGGCGTGGCCTTCTCTGTTCATAGAGGGGGCTAGGGAACCCTGAAAGGCTACACTGGCAACATGCATCAGAAGGAGATCAAGCCTTCAAGGACCAAAACCGAGTTCTGAATCATCTCAGTTCCCAATTGCATTAGGGCAACCTGGGAGTTGTTAACGCACCTGGTTTAGCTGCCTGCAAAAGGCAGACATCAGTCCTCTCTGGAGGAAGACACTGTTGTCCACAGCACATAGTCCAAGGGACATCTGACAGTCAGACATCACCAGGTAGACGCACAGGAGTATCAGTTAAACTTTCAGCTGTTTTCTCTACAGAAATAGTGCAACTTGGAAGACAATAGAATATCTTCAAAGGGTTGAAAGAAAATAACTGTCAAGCTAGATTATCCAGTGAAAATATCTTTAAAACATGAAAGTGATGATTGCCTGCTGGTGATGGAAAGTTAGGGGTTTAGTACATTATTTTTCCTACTTCTGTATGCTTGAAATTTCCACCAAAAAATGAAAGCAAAATAATGACAGTGAAGACAAGAAAATCTGAGAGAATTTATTACCAATAGATATGTACCAAAGAAAATACTGAAAACTGTTCTCCAGGCAGAGGAAAAATGATCCAGATGGCAGCTCATCAATGCAGGAAGGACTGAGGGGCAATGGACACGGTCGCTGGCTGACGTGAACAAGTTTAAAAGGATATTGGCTGCATGGGATAATAATAATATGCCTTGACATGACTTGAGATAGGTAAAGAACTAAAGTCATAATAACTGTGCATAACTCAGAAGAGGAATAAACAGCACTAGAATGTCCTAAGGTCATTTTCACGTCTGAAAGCAGGTGAAAGCACTGATTTATATTGCACTTCAATAAGTCAAGGGCAGTTGATGGAATTGCACAGCTCATAACTAAATGGATAGGAAATAATCTATAAGCAACAACATAATAAAGGGGAAGACAGGAGAATAAACAATACTAAAAAGAAGATAAGCGTGGAGGAGAGCCGTAAAGCAGATGTATGGACAAAAATCATGGGTTAGATTTAAACTGAACCATTAAATAAATCTCTTGTTAATAAATGGCCTCATGCTCTGATTGGAAGATGGCAAATGAAGTAAACACTGGGTGATAATTAAAAGAGCCATAACTTGTACTAAGAATAGAGAAGGCTGAATATAAAACAATATGAGCGCAAGGGCACAGGAAGATACCGTAATTGTGCTAATATCAAACGGAACAGATGTTAAGGAAAGAAGAAAAGAGCCCAGGGATGGCTGAGGCCTGGACCCAGTAGACGTGTCCACTCACGCGTCAGCCTCACCACTACTGCTACTCAAAACAGGGCCTGTGAGTGTCCTGACCCGACCCATCGAATCAGGAAGCAGGTGCATGGAAAACTGAAAGTGTCCAGTGCTGTGGGGAATGTTGTGTTGGGAGAATCGTCTAGAACTCAGTCCAGTGGAGGAGACAGGCCAGCGAATGGTCTATTATTAGGTCAGTTAGTACCCCTGTGGTGAGCCTGGGTGTGGGATTCGGAAGCGGGTCCCCAACGTGGGTGGGGGAGTTGGGGCATGAGGTGGGGTGGGCACTGAGCCTTAAGGATGTGCAGATGTTCCCTAGACACCTGTGGGAGCAAGGTGTGTAAGGCAGCAGGAGCGGTGTACACTGAGTGGTACTGCACGGTTTTAACCACAAGTGTTTCAGCCAACTGCACTGTGGGGTGCAAGTGACAGTTTCTCAGAGGGAAAGGCTGCCGAGCCCCAGATTCTATGGCCTTTTGTATGTCACTCAAGAGTGAACCAGCCCCTGGGGTAGAGGCCTGGTGAGGGGTTCTGGGTCAGAAGCTGTGTGTGGTTCCACTGATTTATAGGCAAGATGGGAGGGCAGAGTGGCTTTCTTAAAACTTAAATAAGGAGAAAGAGAGGGACATCTTCATTCATTCATTGCTAAAGTTCATCAAAGCACAGTCAGACAGAAATTAGCAAAATACAGAGAAAATTTTGTGACAGATAGGTTTCAGGGTTCTTGCGTATCATATGCTTTCTTGGGGTGGCAGGGCATAACTTATATTTGTGTACTAAAGACCCTGAGAAGTTCTACAAGGGGAAAAAAAACATTAAATTTTACTTACTTTGGCAGTTTCCAAACTTACCTGACCATCATACTGTAAAAGATATTACCAATATTTCACAGGACAATATAGGTCCAAGGAACACAGACTGTGATGTATGGTTTTGCCAAAAGGAATACTTGGCTTCAGAAGCTTGAAAGGCTAAAACCACAGAGAAACCCTGACTCTGGCTGGGTCTAGGAATTGCTGGCGCACATAATTTTCTCCAGTCAGCAGGAGGCAACAGAAAGAGAGAGAGAAAGGGAAAAAAGAAAACAAAACAAACAAACAAAACGCCGGTGCTATGAAGGCTGCTGCAGACAGCGGTGGGAGCAGAAGGCCTTGTCCAGGGGCACAACTGGAAAACATTCTTTTCTTCTTCAGACTGTGGGCTGGCGAAGTAGTCCAGTGGGGGAGCACTGCCTAATGTGCACAAGACCCTGGGCTCTTTCTCTAGCACCACACAAAAAGGATGGGGGGGTCTTATTTGCAAAAACCAACACTAAACAAAGGCAAACGCAGGCTCCTCCTCACCAGATCTAGCCAAAAAGGCTGAGCGAAAAGTGTCAGTAAGATTCTGGAACTTTTCAAAGCCTGACCCCCTGCTGGAAACAGTGGAGCATCACACAGAGTTTACTTGTGGCTTAGACTTGAGTCCTCAGAGCCCCGCTCAGGTGGCTGACTGTTCTTGGGATGAAACAATAAAGATATATGACCCTGTTTGTCTTACTCTTCCTGCTTGAGAAAATACACTGCTCTGATCAGAAACAAGGACATTGACTGAAGAACATTTAACTGTAAACAAATTAACTATTAAAAATGTAG
>NW_027664442.1:0-183764 GCF_963383645.1 Muscardinus avellanarius
ATGAAGGTCATGTATGTGTTTTCATACATCAGATAAGCATCTGGAGGGTACGGTATTTGCTCACATCTACAGCCCTTCCAGGTCACAGAAGGCCTTGTGATGGCTGGCTGGCCAGGGATGGCAAGGCCTCCCCAGCAATTACAGTCTTGGAGATTCTTGCACAGCAGGGCTCAGGCATGGACCAGCAACACTCTCCCTCTCTGCCAGCCCTGGCCTGATCCCAGAGATGTCTTCCTGGAGCCCTCTGCCTTCCAGGCACACAGCACGGCTGAGCAAACCCCAGGCATGCCAGGCAGCTGTGGGTTGAATGGCAGGCCTGGTCCACATCAGGACTCTGCAGCCCTGAGCAGGAGGAAGGGCTGAGGGTGAAGAAATATGGGCCTGAGGAGGACTGTCTTTCCTGAGGGAGCACCATGCCCTGAGGCTGGGCTAAGGCTGCTCCCCAGAGACCCTACTTCAACCTGGGCACAGGCTCTGCCCAGACTAGCAGGCTCGTGCATCACTGACATTGTGCTCTGGAAGTCAGGCCTGGGTAGCTTCTAAGGGCTGATGTTCTGACGAGCTTGAATCAGGTTTATCTCTCTCTCTCTCTCTCTCTCTCTCTCTCTCTCTCTCTCTCTCTCTCTCTCTCGTACTGGACGATAGAATAGTACTGGCACTATATCTTCAACCTACATCCCCAGCCTTTTATATTTATTTTTTGTTTGGTGTTTGTTTAATTTTGTACTGGGCATTGAACCCAGGGGCTTTCTAGCTCTGTGCTTAAGTCGAAAAACCTGGAGATTATGGCCCTGGCAGCTGTGTCCCTCATTTTCAGAACTTGTCTAGCCTCTGATATCCCAGATTGTTCAGTGCCATGGCTCCTCTGTCCAGTCCAGGACCTGAGATAAGCCAGCAGGGAGCCCCCTCTAACCCAGCCTAAGGATCATGGAAGCACATTCCTTCCTGATTCCTACCAGCTGTGCAGGTCCAGTTTTTCATCCTGCCCACGCTCCACATTCCTTGCCTCTGGATTGGCTGCGTGTCAGAGATTGACACCTGAACTCTCCAATAAGAGCTAGACAATGCAGCTGCTTTCCTATTGGTGGAGATTCAAAAACACCCGCTAGTTGCCAAAAGCAACGTTTGTGAAAGCAACTTTGACTCTGATTGGTCGAGGCCAAAACAGAGCCAACGGCAGTTGTTGTTGTTGGAAAGTCTTCTGAGAGAAAAGGCGTCTGGATTTAAGCTATAGAAAGCGCAATAGTGCGATTGGGTGATAGGCTTCGGTCCCTGCCTGAGACCAGGCCACCTCCAGGAGCAAGGATGCTCCAGCGGCTTCAGAAAGGCCGCCGGAGCCTGTTGGTAAGTAGATCCCACTGGTCTTGCCCTCACCGGGTGGTGCCTAGAGTTAAGGGTAAGAAGTTGGGGTAGGTTAGGGGATAGTCCTGAGACTGAGACGAGGCGGGGCACAAGAGGGCGTGGTTTTCAGTTTGAGAAGACCTGAGTTTTCCTGTTGTAAAGAATCTCTGTCCTGGGTTGGCTGCAGACAGACAGGAATCACTCTGTTAGCAGCTTTTGCTCTGTGTTGGGGACTGCGCTCCTGCCAGGTGCAGACCAGCTCCAGTGCTGGATCCCCCATAGGGAATCATCTTGACTTTTCCCTTTCCACCCACCCCATCCACCCATCAGCAAGTTTACCAATTCCACCCACCATATGTACCTGTAAGTGGTGCCCACCGACCTCCAGCGTCTGGCTGCCTGGCCTGCTCCCTAAACAGCTCCTCGCTAGCTTCTCTGCCTTTACCCTTGCTCTCACTCAAGGTCCATTCTCTGCATGGCGTCAGTCATACCTAACATGTGCCATGCCCTGGGTGGGATCCGCAGCACTATACCCCAGAAAAAGTTGGTAGAACCAAGTTGTATGAGAGCAGTAGGGAGGTATCAGAGGATTAGGGACCAGGACCCTTGAGGAAGAGAGAAAGACAGCAGGGGTGTTCAAAGGATGAGACGGGGAGTATGAGCACACAGCGACAGAGTGGCCATGGGAAGATTTGGAGGGAAGCAAGGCAGGCAGAAGGAACAGAAAAGGGGAGGCCGGAGTGGAGCTGGTGGGGCAGGGGCGGGCGGTTGAGGGCACTGGGTTCTAAGGAGGGCAGTGGCATGATCAGGCTTGTGTATTATTTTATTTCCTTTTGTGTGTGTTTTGTACAGGGGGTGGAGCCCAGGGGCTTTTCTACCTCCAGGCTATACTCCCAGACCTATTTTATATTTTATTTGGAAACAGGGTCTCACTAAGTTGCTGAGAGCCTAAGTAGTTGAGGCTGGCTTCGAACTTGTGCAATCCTCCTGTCTCAGCCTCCCAAGCGCAGTGATTGTAAGCGTCCACCACCCCGCCCGGCAATGATAATTTTACTAATTCAAATCAGCATGTTATGGAGTTTTTATCCAAAGCATTAAGATTCAGAACAGTTTCCACTGTGTGCAGATATACACAACTGATTGACAGCCTATGGTGGCACTGTCTAGATGTTAGACAGGTGACTGGCAAGGCCAGGGCAGCTGCTCTGGGAAGGACTACAGGCCCCATGGTGGGCAGGTGCAGTGGCGCCCCCTGTGGATGCACTGTCTGGCATATGGGGCTTGGGAATGGGAAGGCAGAGTGGGGCTCCTGGTGGGCTGGATCCATGGTGGCCAGTGCAGGTTTCACTCCCACTTGGTGATGGTGATGGTGACAGGACCAGGCGATTCCCACCCCCCATGTCAGTGACCTGTGTTTTGTTTGTGCAGAAAAACATCTTCCCTGTGTCTGGCCGGCAGCTGACATCGATCCCAAGCCAGCTGTGCCCTGCACACCTGCTCCCTGCAGCCCTGGCCAGTCTTCAGAGAGACCAAGGTGAGTCTCAGATGGCCAGGCACTGAGGTTATCCCTGGCTCAGCACCAGGTCCTGGATCCTGGAACTGTTCAAAGTGGCCAGAAAAATCACAAGACTTATCCTTACAAACATTTACCACAGTGCTGTGGTGCTGCACCTAATCTGGCTTCTCTGAGGGCTCGTGGACTTGGGGATCTAGTCAAGTAAAGTGCACGATGTTCTCACATTTCAGGATTGGATGCAATTAGTATATTTTGAAATATAAGCATTAAAGTCCATATGCTTGGGTTAATACTACTTATTTTATTTTGTATTATTTGTGCTAGAGATGGAACCCAGGGCCTTCTGCATGCTAAGCATGCTGTACCACTTAGCTACGCCCTCTCCACCCCTCTTATTCCTGAGATTTTTTTCTATGCCCTCCAAGATTTTAGATAGAGTTTTGAACTTTTTTTTTCTGTACTGGGGATGGAACCCATGGTCATTCTACCTCTGAGCTATATTTTTATTCTTTATTTTGAACAAGGTCTCACTAAGTTGCAGAGGGCCTCACCAAGTGAGACTTTGTGTGAACTTGAGATTCTCCTGTCTCAGCCTCCCAAGTACTGGGATTACAAATATGTACCACCACACTAGGCTTGGAATATTTTTTTCCATTCTTTCTTTCCTTCTTTTGTTCTTTTCTTCTTTTTTTAAAATGAGGATTGAACCCAAGGACAATCCACCAGCCCTTTTTATTTTTTATTTTTTAATTTGAGACAGGGTCTCCCTAAGTTGCTGAGGCTAGCCCTTAACTTGTGATTCTTGTGTCTTAGCTTCCCAAGTACTGAGATTACAGGTAAGTGACAGCACACTGTTTTTGGGACTATTCCCAAATACACTGACTTGGAGCCAGGGATGGTGGTGCATGACCGTAATCTCAGTACTAGGGATGCTGAGGCTGTCTTCAAACCTGCAATCTTCCTATGTCAACCTCCCAAGTACTAGGATTATAGGCATGGGCCACCATGCTGGGCTAGAATCCCTAATAGTTATGAAGTTCAGTTTATCAAGTTTCTTTACTGGATCATGCCAAAGAAATCTTTGCCTAATCCAAGGTCACAAATATTTTCTCCTATGTTGTCTTCTACAAGGTTTAGACTTGGGCTTCACATTTAATTTTATATTTTGTTTGATTTATTTATTATTAATTGTAATTTTAATTTTTGTAGTACTGTGGATTGAATCCAGGGGCATTCTACCTCTGAGCCACACCCCTAGTCCTATTTTGTCTTCTTTATTTGAAACAAGTTCTCACTAAGTTGCAGAGGACTTCACTAAGTAGCTGAGGCTAGCTGTGAACCTGTGATCTTTTTTTTTCAGCCTCCCAAGTACTGGGATTGCAAGTGTGCACCACCACACCTGGCTTGATTCATTTTGTTTTGTTTTGTGGCACTGAGGATAGAACCCAGAGGCAGTCTGCCTGCAGGCTACATCTGCCGAGATTACTTCCTTTTCCTTGGCATCTGCGTGTGATTTCCCACCCAGGAAATTGGCTAAAGCTTCAAGGTAAGCGGAGCCCTGAGGGAAAATGTTGTCTCTGGCCAAAGTACTCCTCCACTCTTAGATATTCTTTCATAACTATTATTCTTTTGGTAATGATTCTTTTAACTTTCCACACGAATTGCTCCAGTGATGTAAGATCAGGACTGTGAGAGAAACTGAGTCCATGTAAAATAAATTTTCTAGTAATTTGTCTAAGCCTCAAAATGCCCTCGGCTTTGCTCAAATGGTAATAAAATCTAGTTAGAATTCAGATGCTGTGGTAGCATTCCAGTCACAGTAATTACAAAGGCAAATTTCCCCTCTATCTCTGACCTTCATTCTAATCATTAACTTAGAGTAAAAGCCTTAAGAGTCAGCTGAAACCATTAGCCCTAAAAAACTTGTAAGGGAGGCAACTGGTGCCTCTGTTTACCCCCTCTCCTTGTGATCCTGCCTAGATACAGAGAAGATAAACTTTGTGTGTGACATCAAAGCAGCCTACTTGAGGAGCAGCTAATACTGCCCAATAAAATAGAGCTGAAAGGCTAGGAAGATTCTTGATCTTTACACCCAGTATGTGCGCTTCCCGAAACAGGGAGGTGCCATGTGGCTAAGAAATGAGTATGTCAGAACAAAGGACAGATATAATCAATGTGTAAGTGTGAAAGAAAGGAAATATGGTGAGAATAAGAAAGCATTTTTGTATGAAGAAGAGCTTATTCTAAATTGTCCCAAATGGGAAAGAGAGAATCAGGGTAATCACAAAAGAAAAGGAAGTTGCAAAGGGTTTGTGATAGGAAAATGGATTATTAAAAGAGGAATAGGCTTCTAATAAGCCTATCATTTGAGGAAAAGTGCTCAGCAGCTAGAGAAGTACATCTGACAACTAAATCTAAAAGCTTTATGTTATTTTTTGGTGTTTATCTGCTAAACTGTTTTGTGAGCCTGCTTAAGCTTTCAGACTTTAGATGGCAATGCAGACGAAACCTGGGAGACCTCCATCTCATCCCCCTGGATTGCCATATCTCCCCATGCCTGCCATATGGACTAAGCCCTAGGAACGGAAAGTTCCTAAAAGTTAAAGGAGATTCCATGAGAGGCTGCATTCTCTAAGCCCTGGGTGTGGCTGTGTCTTCTGGAATTTGCCCTTTGGAGCCGCCTGTCTGCAAGGGCAGGGGGCTCAAGGGCAGGGGACTGGATTTGGTCACAGGATCCAGAGCTAATCAGAGTTAATCTTGAATGCCCGAACTAGTTTTTTTTTACTTTGTTTACATGTCCTTCACTATTGATTTGTGGTGACTACACTTCTTCTTTTTTTTTTTTTACTATTAATCTCACTGGTGAAGGATATAAATTTTCTGGGTTCTGTAATAAAGTGTCAATTGCGCACGAGGCTTTTGTCCATGTCAGATTCTTTCCCGGAGAGGAATCTCCACATTAAGCACCGTGAATAAGAACTTAAAGGAATTTATTTCATAAAAGGGGAAAAATCGCTGCAGATAAGTGGCTGCAGAATTGCACCCGAATCCTTTGCACATCTTTCTGAGAAACTCGATCTCGAGTGGACTCAGTGGCCATATTCAGTGCTGGATTTATCATTCCCGACTGAGCCAGTCAGCTACATACATCCCAGCCCTGTTTTATTATGTGTTTGGAAACAGAGTCTTGCTAGGTTGATGAGAAATTTGCTACTTGCTGAGGTGGCTGTGAACCTGCACTCCTCCGGCCTCAGCCTCTCAAATACTGGGATTACAGGCATGTACTATTATGCCTGGCTTATTTGATTTAAATTTTATATATAGCATGTAATATATAAATCCAAGTTATTCATTTATTTACTTTTACATATGGATAATCATTTTCTCCAGCAGCATTTGATGAAAAGCCTAAAGCCTGGTGTGAGGCACACAGCAGTAATCCCAGTATTTGTGAGGCTGGAACAGGAGGATCACAGGTTCAAAGGTAGCTTCAGCAATGTAGGAAGACCATGTTTTCAATTTAAAAAGGCCAGGGATGTAGCTTGGAAGTAGAATGCCTCTGGGTTTAATCCTCAATACCACATAAATAAATAAATAACTATGTAAGTAAACATACAAACAAATCTGTACTTTGTGTGAGTGTGTGTGTGTGTGTGTGTGTGTGTGTGTGTTACTGAGTTGTGGAACCCAGGAACTTTCTACCTCTGGGCCACACACCCCAGCCCTATTTTTTATAATTTCTTTGGAAATAGAGTCTCACTAAGTTGCTGAGAGCCTTACTAAATAGCTGAGGCTGGCTTAGAACCTGTGCGATCCTCTTGTCTCAGCCTCGCAAATATTGTGATTATAAGCATGTGCCACCACACCCGGCGAAGTCTGTACTTCATTACTTATATATTGCTATGTAACAAATTGCACCAAAATTTAGTGGTTCAAACATCAAACAGTAATTTTTATCTCACATTTTACTTTTTTTTCCCTTGGGTACATGGGCATTGAACCTCTGAACTACAACTTCAGTCCTATTTAATGTTTTTTCTTTTTTTTTTTTTGGTGGTATTGGGGTTCCTGGAAATCCTTCTGACTCTGGGATACACTTCCAGACAAATTTGGAAACAGGGTTTCTTAAGCCAGCAAGGCTGGCTTTGAACCTGAGCGATCCTCCTGTCTCTACCTTCCAAGCGGGGGGATTACAAGCGTGTGCCACCTTGCCCGGCTTTTTTACTTTATTTTGAAACAAGATCTCAGTAAGTTGCAGAGGTCCTCACTAAGTAGCTGAGGCTGGCTGCAGACCTGTGATTCTCCTGTCTCAGTCTCACAAGCACTAGGGTTACAAGCGTGGGCTACCGTGCCAGGCAAAAAAGTGAATTTCAAATTGGAATGGACATTAACAGAAGCAAATGAAAGGACATAGTTCACAACAGAGGAATTATGACTCCACACAAATAAGTGGAAAACATTCAGTAATCTCAATAAGAAATGTTTATGTAGAGAATGAAATTTAAAGTTTTTGGCAAATTTTAGACAAGTACTCATACATATGTCGCGACCCTAAGGCTCTGACCAGCAGAGCCTAGGGAAGAAACACACGAACGCCGACTCTGTTGATGATGCTTCCTCTTTAATGCTTTTGCTTCAATGCGCACAGCAGGCAAATATATATCAGTCTCATAACCCCTCCCTCATCACTCCACCAACCCCAAGCTTCCCACAGCTAGGGCATGCACATTTCTAACCCTCTCATAGGCGGGCTGGTGGTAGCACGAGGCGCTGCATCACTGATCATCCGTAGGGCGCCTGATAGGGCTCACTGCGCAGGCCCAGGGCACCGCCAGCCTCGTGAGCCTCGTGACTTGGCTACGTGCCTAGGCGCCATCTTGAGCCACTGCCCCATCCCGGTCTAGTTGAGTGGGCCCCGACAGAAGAAATGATTTGTGAAATAATTTCAGGTTGTATCATGTAGGCACAAAATATTAACTTCATTTGTCTCAGCAACTTATGGTGTGGTGGTTTGTTGTATAGAATTAACACTTAGTAGAGAAGAGGTTATCTATACATAGATCTTCATTACAGGCTTATTTATAGCAGTGAAAAGCTGAGAATAAAATCAAAGGCCACTGAAGAGGGGAATTGCTGACTAAACTGGTATATCTACTTGATTCTTCCCTTTGTGTGCATGTGTGCAGTAGGAGTCAAACCCAGGGCTTTAGGAAAGCTAAGCACATGCTCTACCACTGAGCTACGCCCACATTCTTTTTCCTAATGTTTTTGTTTGTTTGTTTTGGTGGTACTGAGGTTCCTGGTAACTCTTCTATGGGCTACACTCCCAGACCTCTTTTATATTTTTATTTGAAAACAGGGTCTCTTAAGGCCAGTGAGGCTGGCTTCAAACCTGTGTGATCCTCCTATCTCTGCCTCCCAAGCATGGGGATTACAAGCGTGCGCCACCATGCCTGGCCTTTTTCCTAATATTAAAATATTTGCTGTAAGCCGGGCATGGTGGCACACAACTATAATCCCAGTACCTGGGATGTGGAGACAGGAAGGGCACAGCTTTGCAGCCAGCCTCAGCTGCTTAGGGAGGCCCTCCATAATTTAGTGAGGCACTGCTTCAAAATAAACAATAAGCCAGGCATGGTGGCACAGGCTTGTTATCCCTGCGCTTGGGAGGCTGAGACCCTGTTTCCAAATAAAATATAAAATAGGTCTGGGAGCATAGCCTGGAGGTAGAGAGCCCCTGGGTTCCAGCCCCAGGACCACCAAAAAACAAAACAAAACAAAATAAAAAACCCAAATAAAGAAAAAATATAACTGGGGGTGTAGCTTGGAGGTAGAAGGCTACTGGGTTCGATTCCCTGTTCCACAAAAAATAAATTAATAAGTTAATTAATTAAATAGGCCTGGGCATGAAGTTTGGAAGTAGAATGTCCCTGGGATCAATCACCAGCACCACAAAAAGGAAAAAAAAAGTTGGCTATAAGACCTTATTGTACACAAGACAAACTGTATATGTGTGTAGTGGAAACTATCACAATAGGAAGAAAACTAAAAAATCCTGAGTGTACCAAGGGATCGATTAGTGCACAATTTCATCTTTAGCTGACATGTATTATGTGATATGACACTTTTCTGTTGGGGGCCTGGAGGCAGCACCATTAATATGTGTATATGTCAATGCCAAGTGTTCTGTTGCATGTTTACTTTAGTCTTTAATGTTTTAAACAGACCGTGTGGGCAGAGTGAGAAGAGAAGTCCGTTACGGTTTCTGGAAACATTGAGCTCTGGGGAAGAAGCTGATGTTGAATCACAGGTGAGGGACATTTCAGTGATACTGTGGATGCTGTATCATCCAGGACTCAGGTGATTGCAATGTTCTAGAGTTTCTTCCTCAGAGTTAACGTAGGGCAAACTGTATAGTGTGTAGGAGCAAGCATTTTGTTTTTTATGTGGTAGTGAAGATTGATTGCAGGGGCGATCTAAGCAGCTTTATAATTTTTTTTATTTTGGGTACTGGGGATGGAACCGAGGGACATTATTCTACTTCTGAGCTACACCCCAGGCCTATATTTATTTTATTCTTTATTTTGAAATAGGGTTTCACTAAGTTGTAAAGGGCCTCACTAAGTAGCCGAGACTGACCTTGAAACATATCCTCCTGTCTCAGCCTCCCAATTGCTGAGATTACACGCGTGTGCCACCAAGCCCGGCTTTATAATTCATTTTGAGATAGGTTCTCACTAAGTTGCTGAGACTGGTCTTGAACTGGCAATCCTCCTGCCTCAACTTCCCTAGTACTGGGATTACAGGTGTGCACTACTGCACCTCGCTGACTAAGTATTTTCTCTTCTGCATTTGACAGATTTTGCTTTGGGGTTTATAATTTTAATGTGGTTAGCTAACATTTAACCTCTTTCCTCTGTCTTTCAAAGTCAAGTCGTTTAAAGACAACAGCTTCACGTGCTAAATGTTGATTTCTATCAAAGATGAATAATGCAGCTCTTTCCTCTGACCTTGAACTAATTTTCCTGTCACTCCTTTAGTACCAGGCTACACATTATAGCCTTTCTTCAATTCACTCAGCTTTCTTACTATTTTCTTAGGGTTTCTAATAATTTGTTTTAATTTCCAAATACAGAAGACTTTTGACTTTACAAATTAGTTTTGTTAAATTTGGGGACTTTATGTGCATGAAATTATGGAACACATATTTCTGCATATGATTCCATTGCTAGGTGTGTAGAAATGTAAAATGATGTCTTCCAGAGCCAGGTGAAGTGGTGCAAGCCTATAATCCTAGACCTTGGTAGACTGACAGCAGGATTTCAGGTTCAAAGCCAGCATGTAGTCTCTTAGTAGGACCCAGTTTCAAAATAAGAAAAGAGCTGAGCTGAGGGTGTAGCTCCTGGCTAGAATATTTCTGCATCTGATCCCTAGTACTACACACAAGCACAAAACTTCTATCTTCCTATTCATTTGAACATTATATTATCATTATAGTGAAGTGCTATATCTTTAAAAATGCATTTTGATGCGTACCTGTGATCACAGTACCCTCAGTAGGCTGAGACAGGAGAATTGCAGGTTTGAGTCTAGTCTCAGCAGCTTAGAGAGATTCTCAGCAGCAACTTTGTAAGACCCTGTTTCAAAAGAAAAATAAGGCTAAGTATGGTGGCACACGCCTGTCATCCAGTACTTGGGAGGCTGAGACAGGAGGATTGTGTTTGAAGGCAGGCTCAGCAATTTAGTAAGACCCTATTTCAAAATGAAAAGACCTAGGGGTGTAGTTTGGAGGTAGAATGTCACTGGGTTCAATACGCAGTGGGATTAATAAATCAATACATACATATATAAAAGTAAATATAAGCCAGGCATGGTGGTGCACACTTCTAATCCCTGCACTTGGGAGGCAGAGACAGGAGGATCGTGGAGCCTTGCTGGCTTAAGAGACCCTGTTTCAAAATAAAAATATAAATAATAGGTCTGGGAGCATAGCTTGGAGGTAGAAGGGTTTCCGGGAACCCCAGTACTATACAAAAAATTAAACATTTCTTAGTAGAGCTAATTAAATCCTTATCTACTTTTTCAGCAGAAATTAGAAACTTAACATTATACCTATACATAATGGAAAATTTATAAGGTTTGGATTGAGAAACATGATAATATCTTCTCTCAGCATTTTGAAAACATCATTTGTTGCAGTTAAGGGGGTTCTTTTTCAAATCTTCTGTGAGAAAAAGCCTGTTTGTGCACCTCTGCTCAGCATTTGCAGCCAAGTCACATGCTTTAGGAAGTGAACTGGCAGGCACAGAAGGGCATGCATGGAATCCCAGTATCTGGGAGGCTGAGACAGCAGGATTGCAGCTTAGTGAGACCTATTTAAAACTAAAAATAACTGGAAGTGTAGCTCAGGGGTCATGGCCTCCTGGGTTCAATCCCCAGTACCACAGGGTAAAAAAAGGGTGGGGAGAAAGTGACCTGACAGCTGTCACTCATAGTCCTGCATATAAAGATGGAGCACTGAACTCCTAGGCAAGAGACAGAGGAGAGCTCAGAGAGGACTCAGATCTGCTCAGATCCACCAGGACAGGAGGGCTATAAGGTTTAAAATTCAATTGTAAGAAATAGTGGAGATGAAATTTCTAAAGCTTAGAAACTTAGCCAGACCCTCAACAAATTAATAAGACCCTACTTCAAAACTAAACAATGGGCTGGGGATGTAGATTGGAGGCAGAATGCCTCTGGGTTCACTCTGCAGTATCACAAAATAAATCAATAAATTTCTAAAGCTAAAGCACACTAAGAAGCCCAGAGCGCAAAGGAAGGACCTGCACAGGTGATGCCGAGTCCTCTGTCCCGCGTACCCTTGGAGGTGTCGGACACCGCACTCACACTTACTTTCCTCTTTTCCTTCCCCAGAGTGAAGAAAGAGCAGTATTTAGAAAGCCTCCTCCGTCCCCAGGTATTTGGCTTTGGAGGTTCATTATGATTGAAAAGTTTTTGTTGTAAAGGCCAGGTTGGTGGCGCATGCTTGTGATCTCAGCATTCAGGAGGCTGAGGCAGGAGGATCACGGTTTGCGGACAGCCTCAGCTACTTAGTAAGGTCCTAGCGCAAGTTAGTGAGACCTGTTTCAAAATAAAGAAGTGAGTCAGGTGTGGTGGCACACGCATGTAATCCCAGCACTTGGGAGGCTGAGACAGGAGGATCACACAGGTTCAAAGCCAGACTCAGCTACTTGGTGAGGCCTTCAGCAACTTAGTGAGACCCTGTTTCCAAATAAAGTAAAAAGTAGGTCTGAGAGTATAGCCCGCAGGTAGAAAAGCCCCTGGGTTCCACCCCCAGTACCATACAAAAAGAAAAAAAAAAAAACCAGAAAGAAATTGGGAAGTGGTGTTGTTAAGCTGACACCTTTGCCTCCAGAGAGAAGACCCAGCCACTGGGTGGTGGATATGGATGTCCGCATGGGATGTGCTCAGGTCCTGAGTGGGGGGGGCTGTGGGATGTGTGTGTGTGTCCTAAGGTGGTGTGCTATGGAGTGTGTTTGGGTTCTGGGGGAGGGGGGCTGTGGGATGTGCTTGAGTCCTATGGAGGGGATTAGGGTTAGGGTGGTCTCAGGCCCTGGGGAGTGGTATATGTAAATCATCCCACTTAGGGGCTGACTGTGGGATGTGCTTGGGTCTTAGAAGAGGGGATTAGGGTTAGGGTGGTCTCAGGCCCTGGGGAGTTGGTATATGTAAATCAGCCCACTTAGGGGCTGATCTTTATGGAGTTTGCCTTCATTGCATTTTGTCAGCTGTAGCAGCTTTCATAGTGAATTGCAATTTTTGACTATCATATATTACTCATGTGGAAATCCTCTTATTATCTGTCCTGCATATCTTGTTTGACAATATTTTTATCCTTTTTATTTTGGTGTTTTTGATATTATATTTTGGGAAAGTGCTGGGGCTTTCACGCAAGTTTATTCTCTATGATACTCTGCTAGCCAGGCGTGGTGGAGCACACCTGTAATCCCAGTACTTGGGAGGCTAAGACAGGAGGAACAGAGGTTCGTGACCAGCCTCAGCTACAAAAAGCGATACATTCAAATATACGCACAGCCTCTCTTGATGGCTCCCTCCTAACCTCCTCCAGCTCCTGCTCCTCCCTCCCTGTACATACTGGTAAGGTTGGTGGTGATACCTTCATCTATGGACATAATATTTCTGCTGTTTCCTTCCCCAAGATTCCTCTCCCTCCCCTTCTACCTCCCCAGCCCCCTTCTCCTACTCTACTGGGTCCCTCTCCGTATTATCACCAAGTTTCTCATTCTTATTTTCTCTCTAGCTTCAGCTATGAGACCAATCATATGACCCTGACTTTCTGAGACTGATTGATTTCACTTAGCACCATGTTCTCTGATTCCATGTATTTTCCTGCACGTGATGGGATTTGGGTCTTTAGTGTTGAGTCAAGCTCCATTGTCTATATAGACAACATTTTCCTTCCCACTCTGTCGGGGCCCACTCGGCAGGACCGAGGTGGCACCCAGGCTTGTTGCCAGCGTGGACTCAAGATGGCGCCTGGGCTTGCAGCCAAGTCACGAGGCTCACGAGGCTGGCGGTGCCCTGAGCCTGCGCAGTGAGCCCTATCAGGCGCCTTACGGATGATTAGTGACGCAGCGCCTCATGCTACCACCTGCCCGCCCAGGAGAAGGTTAAAAAGCGCGCATGCCCTAGCGGGCGGGAGCTAAGAGGGTTGGTGGACAGGAAGAGCAGTTCCTTGGCGGACTGCTCCGGGCTCTGAGCTGGGACGAACATGTTCACAAAGCCACCACTGTGACCGGTGTGTGCTGCAGCAGAGACGTAGAGTGCCACGGAGGAGGGTTGGTGGAGTGATGAGGGAGGAGATAGAAGACTGATGTTGTTTTTACCTGAGAGGGCATTGAGAGAGCTAAGAGGGTTGATGGGGGAAAGATGGAGAAGATCTACGGGAACTGTACAAGAACCTGGGGTAATAAAACTGCTTGAGGAAGATCGTGTAAGAGTCGTCACTGCGCACGACACCACTCATCGGATGATGAATGTTAGTTCCATAATTTCCCTTTTGCACACTTTTCTGTTTTCAATATGAGTATTCTAACTTTAATTCTTTGGGAAAGAAACCAAAATTATACGTTTAATTCCTTTGGGAAAATAGCAATGGCATAGCTATTCATTTTGTGTGTGTGCTGCTAGTGTTTGAACCCAGAGGCATTCTCCCTCAGAGCTACACCCCCAGCCTTTTGATTTTATACTTGTTTTGGCACAAGATCTCTCTGTTGTTGAGAGTCTCAGTAAGTTGCTGAGGCTGGTCTTGAACTTGCGATTTTTCCATCTCAGCCTCCCAACTATGTGGGATTACAGGCTTGTGCCACCACTCTGGCTGCTATTCATTGTTTTTCTTTCTTTTTTATGATACTAAGGTTGAACCCCAGGACATTCTTTTCCCAAACACTACCCCTGGCTTTTTTTTATTTTTTAATTTGAAAGAAGTTCTCCCCAATTTGCTGAGGCTGATTTGAATAGGAGATCCTCCTATTTCAGCCTCCCAAGTACTGGGATTACACGCATGTACCACCATATGCAGATTGCTCCTTAAAACCCTTTGCTATCTCTTGCTTCCTCCCCCAGGTACCTCTAGACTCTGGCCATAAAATTCTCCCAAGCACAGAAATTGTCACAGGACAAAATCACATCAGACTGAGTGTAATGACTTTATTGGGCTTTCTCTGCAATTCTCTGCATGGACACCGTAGCTCCAACTCCCAACCCTCCCTCTCACTAAGGGAGTGCTCTAGGACAGTGACCTTGAAGCCCTTGAGGAATGGGTTTTAAAACCTTCTTGAGGTTTTCTATCTGTTCTTTTATGATTGGTCAGAATTGAGTTGGGGGGAGGACCAAGGACTTTTGCACAATTTTGATCCTTAATTTGAATGATTTTCTGTGGGCTGGCCCAGGCCCTGATTCCCTGGGGCCCCTCAGTTTCTCCCTTTCCTGCTCACCTCCCCAACCTCACAGAAAGGGGGATGCAGATGGCTGCTTTAATTCTTCCTGTTCCCAGGTCCTCTGCCCTGCCTCAAAACTTCCACTCTGCATAAAAATCTCACCTTTCCTGTTACCTCTCTTCTTGCCACTCACTGAAACCTCACCAGACCATGCACTCACTTTTTAAAAATTTTATTTATTTATTTTTAGTACTGAGAATTGGCCCATTCCACTGCTAAGCTACACCCAGCCTGATTATATTATTATTTTTTATTTTGAAACAGGGTTTCTCTGGGCTGTAGAGGACCTCACTAAGTTGCTGGTCCTCCTGTCTTAGCCTTCCGAGTGGCCACCACGCTGCCCGGCTGACCACCCACTCTTTCCTGAACATGTCATTCCCTTTCCAGGGCCCAAGGCCACAGCACCAAGCCTAAGATGGTTGGGGTGTTAGAAAAAGATTTTAGGGGAATATAGAAATCAATACTCATGAATTCAAAAGTAACTCAATAAGTTCCTTTGCTTCTGTACAGATGGGTTGTGCGCACACCATAAATAAGAACCAGCATGCTGGGCTGGCAGGCCTGGCTCCTTTTTATCCTCCTGACATATAGCCCACTGTGTCATCCCTCATTGGCTGAGATGAGGCCTCATAATCTAATCTGATTGGCTATTTCCCCCCTAGGAAAAATTTTTTTTATAGAACTAAGGAATAATAGGAAACCTATACTTCTGGTAGTGATGGGATGGTGGGGGGGCATATAGACACATGTACCAGAGGGTTACAAAATGGATTCCTAATGTTACAAAATGAATACCAGTCAGTTTTTATATGACCTTGTAACTTTGATAAAAAGATCATTTTTCTTTCTTATATTGGCAATAAAGTCACATGTGCTTTTGATGAAAAATAGTAAACATCAGTATTTTAAGGTTTTTCTCTTACATCTTTGCAGATGTAACTAGTAAATTATGAAAAAGATGTAGAGAAAACAACAAAGAAAGTTCGAGGAATTAAACGCAGAAAATATGCATCTAAACAAACAGACTGCTTACCTCTTATCTAAGTCTAGCCAAAGAAGATATGAAAAAGTTATAGTTAAAACAGGGGAAACCGAGTGTGGTGGCGCTTGTAATCCCAGGACTTGGGAGGCTAAGACAGGAGGATCACAGGTTCATGGCCAGCTTCAGCTACTTAGTGAGGCCCTCCACAACTTAGTTAGACCTTGTTTCTAAATACAGAATAAAAAATACGGCTGAGGGTGTACCTTGCAGGTAGAATGCTCACTACTTGCTGAGGCTGTTCTGGAACCTGAGATCTCCCATCTCACACTACCAAGTACTGGAATTACAAGTGTGTGCCCTCATTCCCGGCTATAATTTGTATTTCTTTTCTTATTATTGATGAGCTTGAATATTCTCATGTCTTTCTTTCATAAATTTGCCAACATTTTTTTTTGTACTAGGGAGCATTTTCCCTCCAAGCTGCACCCTCAGCCCTATTGTATTTATTGACTTACTTATTATTTATTTATTTTTTCAAGTTAATGGAAACAAGGCTTTATTAAGTAACTTTTGATATCAGAAAAATAAAACTCGTATAATTCTCTTGACAGCAAATATATAATATCAGTGCTTTGGCCATCTTAAGTTAAAGGCCCTTTTTCATAAGTTATATGGTTTTAAACTTTACTCAAATTGATTTTATAATCCCTATGACTTCCCTACATATACATAACAAAAGAGTGTAGTAAAATTAGTAAATACTAAACTATATTGATAATTTATCATTCTTAGTTTGTGGTTTTTAGAAACAGTACACACACCTAATATATGTTGATTCCTTGGCTTATTAGTTGCAGTGTACAATGCAACAAAATACAAAATACGTGCTTGGTGAACATTCGTTCATATCTACAAGATGGCAGCTAGAGATTAGGTTTCAATACTGACATTTAACTATTCTACAAGCAATTAGCATTACATCATAATATGCCATCAAGGCAACTTTTTTATACTGAAAAATCAAAATAAAAACCGTTATTTGTCAACTTTTATACGAAATGTAACTCTTCAAGTGGAAATAAAAAATAAAATTTGTCTATTTACTATTGAATACACATAGGATTTCAATTTTCATTATACTGGGGGAAAAAGCTCTTTTGTGTTGGGAAAATAATGCTTCAAAAAAAATTAGTAGAAAAACCCACCAGTATAATGTTTTGTTCTTCAATGCCAGCACAGATTTGGGAACATACTGAGGATGAAGTTATGGACATCCACAGGTGAAATGTACAAGTGTAATTTAAAGAAATCTTTCCTTGTGATTGGAAATAGTTTTGAAATGAAGTAAACTGATTGGAGGTCATCACAGCTGCTTTAGTGAATTATGCCAAGGACATTATTATCTCCCTCCCCTCTCCTAAAAAACTAAAAATATATGTATAATGTGCAAGACAAATATGGATTGAACAGAAAATGTTTCACATTTTGATCTATAGTCTAAAAATGAATCGATAGCTTGGTCAGACTAATGAATGGAATGTTCGCATCCTCAATTATCAGCTAATATAGGTACATCCCAAAGCCCTTCCTGAGACGGGAAAACCCAGGCGGTCATTTCCACATCCACCATGGGAGGCTATGGGCACGAATTCACAATGGAGACAACTACATTGCTGATCCACTGATCATACCAGCCTTGAGCGTTCTGGGCGAGATGAAGGTCAAGGTACCAGTTTGTGTCCCAAATTGTAACCAGTGATCTAGTAAACTGCCATCAGCCCTATTATTATCAATAAGTAATCATCATGCATTAAAAAGTTACTTGCAATCCTGTAGAATTAGGCGTAAGTTGTTGTAAAATAAAAAACAAACGAACCTGTTTTGTCAGAACTGGCAGTGTAAAGAAGGCAGCACTGGAAGTGTCTGAGTCATCTGTAATGCCAAGTACCCTTCATAAACTCTTAATGTGGTTCGGCTTTGGGACCCAGTGTTTGGAATCTCAGACTTACACGTTTTTCCCATAGGTCACACAACCTATGATCTTCACTCAGCCTTATTTATTTATTTTATTGGAGACTGAACCCAGGGAATAAAATAGGCCTAGGGTGCAGCTCAGAGGTAAATGCCTATTCATTCAATTTTCAGTACCAAATACATTACGTGTGTGTGTGTGTGTGTGTGTGTGTGTGTGTATGTACACATATATGTATATATACCATGTATATATGTGTGTGTGTATATATATATATATATATTTTTTTTTTTTCTGGTAACTGGGGATGGAACCCATTCTACCTCTAAGCTACACCCCTAGCCCTAGTTTTTCTTCTTTACTGTGAAACAGCCTCACTGAGTGGCAAAGGGCCTCACTAATTAGCTGAGGCTAGCTGCAAACCATGATCCTCCTGTCTCAGCCTCCCAAATGCCGGGATTACAAGTGTGTGCCACCATGTCTGGCTTAAATATTATTTTATATGGAGATGTACAGTCACTACTTCTGTGAGCCTAAAAGGGAACAAAGGCAAATGATCAGCAATTTTTATAAAATCGTGACAGATCTGACATAATTCATGACATTGAATTGCTTTATTTCAGGAGTCCCTGAAACTGAATTATTTCATCTAAGGAAAAAAACTCAAGAACTGGTGAATGAAAATAATGACTTGAAAATGCTCATCCATCATTTGAACTTACAAATGAGTCAATATCAAGCAGAATTTGGGTGTTCATCCAAAGAAGAGGTAATGTTTTCTTTTATTTTTTTATTTTTTAATTAATTTATTTTTTAAATTGGTGCATTGTAGTCATATATCAATCACATTGGAGTACAAGACTTGAGAGGATATACAAGCACACATCATACAATTAGACCTCCTCCAGCCCCCATCCCATTCCCTCCCTCTCCCTCCATCCCACGCTTCTTTGGTGATTTACTTTGATACATTTGTTTATGTACCTCCTGCTTTTTAAAGAGGCTCCGTCCTCCAGTATTACATACCCTCTGATTGGTCACATTAGTTGCTTCACTATAGGGCCCTTTCTATAGCTCAACCTCTTCCTGTTGCCCTTTTCCTCCTAGTTATTGCTGATTAAGAGAAGCGTCTGATTTATATTTTCTGCGATATTTCTCTGTGCATGCTGCGTTGCAAGTACCGATCCCACTCTTGATGGTCCCAGTAGTGGCCTGGCTACTCAGTGGACTGATCCAGACCTCGCTGGCTCAAGCAGCGGCCTTGCCTCATGGGAAGCCCCAGTTCTGGTCTCACTGGCCCCTGCACCGGTCTAACCCCTAAGCTGGCTTTGGTCCCGGCCTTAGAGGCCGCAGGAGTGAACTTGCCTCACGGCAAGCTCCGATGCTGGCCATTGGCCCCTGCACCGGCCTAACCCCTTGGCAGGATTCCAATCCCGGCCTCGGAGGCCCCAGCACTGGCCTAGCCTCACGGCAGGCTCCAATGCCAGCCTCGTTGGCCCCAGCACCGGCCTAACCCCTCGGCAGGTTCCGTTCCCGGGTTAGGAGGCCCCAGCACTGGCCATGTCTCACGGCAGGCTCCGATGCCGGCCTTGCCTCATGGCAGGCTCCGATGCCGGCCCCAGCACCGGTCTAGCCCTTTGGTAGGTTGTTATCCTGGCCTCGGAGGCCCCAGTACCGGCCTTGCCTCGCGGCAGGCTCCAATGCCGGCCTCGTTGGCCCCAGCACCGGCCTAACCCCTCGGCAGGTTCCGTTCCCGGGTTAGGAGGCCCCAGCACTGGCCATGTCTCACGGCAGGCTCCAATGCCGGCCTTGCCTCATGGCAGGCTCCGATGCCGGCCTTCCTGGCCCCAGCACCGGTCTAGCCCTTTGGCAGGTTGTTATCCTGGCCTCGGAGGCCCCAGTACCGGCCTTGCCTCGCGGCAGGCTCCAATGCCGGCCTCGTTGGCCCCAGCACCGGCCTAACCCCTCGGCAGGTTCCGTTCCCGGGTTAGGAGGCCCCAGCACTGGCCATGTCTCACGGCAGGCTCCGATGCTGGCCTCGCCTCATGGCAGGCTCTGATGCCGGCCTTGCTGGCCCCAGCACCGGTCTAGCCCTTGGGCAGGTTGTTATACTGGCCTCGGAGGCCCCAGTACCGGCCTTGCCTCACGGCAGGCTCCGATGCCGGCCTCGCTGGCCCCAGCACCGGCCTAACCCCTCGACAGGCTCTTATCCCGGCCTCGGAGGTCCCAGTACTGGCCTTGCCTCACGGCAGGCTCCGATGCCGGCCTCACTGGCCCCAGCACCGGCCTAACCCCTTGGCAGGCTCTTATCCTGGCCTCGGAGGCCCCAGTACCGGCCTTGCCTCATGGCAGGCTCCGGTGCCGGCCACGCTGGCCCCAGCACTGGCCTAACCCCTCGGCCGACTCCGATACTGGCCTCGGCATTCCCAGCACTGGCCATGGCTCACGGCAGGCTGCGATGCTGGCCTCACTGGCTCCAGCACCGGCCTAACCCCTCAGCAGGCTCTTATCCTGGCCTCGGAGGCCCCAGTATCGGCCTTGCCTCACAGCAGGCTCTGATGCCGGCTTCGCTGGCCCCAGCACTGGCCTAAACCCTCGGCAGGCTCTTATCATGGCCTCGGAGGCCCCAGTACCGGCCTTACCTCAAGGCAGGATCCAATCCCGGCCTCGGAGGCCTCAGCACCGGCCTTGCCTCACGGCAGGCTCCAATGCCAGCCTCGCTGGCCCCAGCATTGGCCTCACCCCTCGGCAGGCTCCAATCCCGGCCTCGGAGGCCCCAGTACCGGTCTTGCCTCATGGCAGGTTCCGGTGCCGGCCTCGCTGGCCCCAGCACTGGTCATGCCTCACGGCAGGCTCCGATGCCGGCCTCGCTGACCCAGCAATGGCCTAACCCCTCGGCAGGCTCTTATCCTGGCCTCGAGGCCCCAGTACCGGCCTTGCCTCAAGGCAGACTCCGATGCCGGCCTCACTGGCCCCAGCACCGGCCTAACCCCTTGGCAGGCTCCAATCCCGGCCTTGGAGGCCCCAGCACTGGTCATGCCTCACGGCAGGCTCCGATGCAGGCCTCACTGGCCCCAGCACCAGCCTTGCCTCACGGCAGGCTCCGATGCCAGCCACGCTGGCCCCAGCACCGGCCTAACCCTGGCAGGCTCTTATCCTGGCCTCGGAGGCCCCAGCACCGGCCTTGCCTCACGGCAGGCTCCGATGCCGGCCTCGCTGGCCCCAGCATCGGTCTAACCCCTCGGCAGGTTCCAATCCCGGCCCCGGAGGCCTCAGTAGTGGCCTTGCTTCACAGCAAGCTCCGATGTCGGCCACTGGCCCCGGCGCCCGCCTAACCCCTCAGCAGGTTCTGATCACTGTCTCTGTGGTTATTATTTCAAAGGTTCCAGGTGTAATGTATCAGATCTCTCCCTCCCCTGAGTATTGGCCACTGGCATTGCCACTGCCTTCACCGTTTCAATCCTTCCCAGGCTCTTTTTCCACTCTGAATGTTGTCCAGTGTTCCTAAGCATGCGTGATGGTAGCATTTGACATTTGGTGTAATTTCTCCAAAAAAATAAAGTTGGTAAGATCCGGTTTCTGCTTTTCCTGGTTACAAGTCCCCACCACCATCGCGTAGAACTCTTTCAACACCGCATTTCTCCTTGGTCTCCGCTAAACTCTCTCCTTACAGGTGATGTCTGAGATTCTTAACAATATAGAGAAATAGCAGTCCTCTTTCACGGCGAATTTTTCCATAAGTTCCAGTGCATTTAGATAAATTTTGTCTGCATCTCCAGTGTCCTGGCATCCATAACGGCTTTCTTACCTCCTCTCCGATATTTTTCTTTATGTTTTTCTGTTCTGGGCCCGGTTTCTCCAGGGGTCTGGCGTGATACTCGCAGTTTGGCCGGGCCCAGAGTACCGCGACCCGGGCCCCAGCTGGCGTGCGCCGCGCGCGACCCCCGCCCAGAACCCAGCGTCTTACTGGGCCCAGTTTCTCCAGGGGTCTGGCGTGCTACGCGCAGTTCGGCCTGGGGCCCAGAGTCCTGCGACCCGGGCCCCATCAGGCGTGCCCCGCTCTCGACCCCCGCCCAGAACCCAGCGTCTTACTGGGCCCGGTTTCTCCAGGGGTCTGGCGTGCTACGCACAGTTCGGCCTGGGGCCCAGAGTCCCGCAACCCAGGCCCCGGTTAGAGGTAATGTTTTCAATTATGGAAAATCAGACCTTTTTTATCCTTTTACTGTTGAGTCAATTTATAATTCTCAGGGGTTCTTATTTATTATAATTTAGCTAAAAAGATGCATCCAAAGCACAGTCTTTCTAAAGATCATTTCATTTCCTTCCTTCCTTCCCCATAATAAAGAAAAGTAAGACCTTGTGTAAAACACTGGAGTCATATAGAAGGTCAATTATTGGAAGTCTATCTCATCTGCTTCATTTTCTATCCAGTTTCTAAGAGTTATAGCTCTTACTTATCAATACACAAACTTTGAAAAGAAAGGAGATGGACATATATTTTTACTTTTGTGTGTGTGTGTGTGTGTGTGTGTGTGTGTGTTTGTGGCATGGGGATTGATCCCAGCGGCATTCTACCTCCAAGTCACACTGCCGGCCCCATTTTATTTTTTATTTGGAAACAAGGTCTCACTGAATTGCTGACGCCTCACTAAGGTGCTGAGGCTGGATTCAAACCTGCGATCCTCTTGTCTCAGCCTCCCAAGTACTGGGATTTTCCATTGTGCACCCCACAGTTGGTGGATTTTTACTTTAGTAAAGTGATTGTTGAATTCAGTTTTACAGACTCCTACTGAGCAAGCTACTATGTCAGATGCTGTGAGGAATGCAAGGTAAACCAGGTCAGGCCCCTGGTCTTGGAGAACTCAGGGTGTGAAGGACACATGTGGACACAGGAAGATGACATGTGCCTGGCCCTTGCTGAGCCTCGCGCATCCACCACTGCAGTCAATTTGAGAGCACTCTCCTCACATCAAGGAATTTCATACCCAGCAGCAGTCACTATTCATTTTCCTTAGCATCTGTTCCCTCCACTTCAACCATATAGGCATTCACTACTTTCTGTGTCTGTGGATTTGCCCATTCTCAGAATATTTGTGTGTGTGTGTGTGTGTTACTCGGGTTCCTGGAAACCCTTCTAACTCCGGGCTACACTCCCAGACCTATTTTTATATTTTTAAAATTTGGAAACAGGGTCTCATAAGCAGGCGAGGTTGGCTTTGAACCTGCACGAATCTGCTGTCTCTGCCTCCCAAGCTCAGGGATTAGAAGCATGTGCCACCACACCTGGCTCTCAATTTTTTTAAACTCCATTTAGCATAATATTAATTGTGTGTGTGTGTATGTGCATGCACGCGCACGTGTGTGTTACTGTGGATAGAGCCCAGGGGCATTCTACTTCTGAGCTACATTCCCAGACTTATATTATTATTAATTATTATTATTGTTGTGGTTATTATTATTATTATTATTATTATTATTATTATTATTTGGTACTAGGGCTCCTGGAAACCCTTCTACCTCTGAACTACACTCCCAGACCTATTTTTATATTTTTTTAAGTTGGAAACAGGGTCTCTTAAGCAAGTGAGGCTGGCTTCAAAACTGCGTGAATCTGCTGTTTCCACCTCCCAAGCGCAGGTTTTACATGGGTGTGCCACCATGCCCACTGACCTTTTTTCTTTTTTGATTTGAAATAGGGTCTTGCTAGATTGCCGAGAGTCTGTGTTGCTGAGGCTGGTCTCCTGTCTCAGCTTCCTAAATTCTGGGATCATTAGTGTATTCTACCATCCCTGGCTTGATATTAACTTTTATTTTTTGATGCTCAATTCTGAACGCAGAGCCTCATGCATGCTAGACAAGCACTCTAGCTCTGAGCTACACCTCCAGCCCCATTATTAGCTTTGTTCTTTGTTTTTGTAGCACTAGGAATGGAACTCAGTGGGTATTCTACCTCTGAGCTATAGCCCAGCACTATTTTTTATTCTTTATTTGAATAAGGTCTCACTAAGTTGTAGAAGGCCTCACTAAGTAGCTGAGGCTGTCCACAAACCACAATCCTCCTGTCTCAGCCTCCCAAATATTGGGATTACAGGCATGCACCAGCACGCCCAGCCAGTATTACCTTTTAACAAGAAAACATTTTGGGGGTCACATGATAAAAAATGTAAAACTTTACCCTATCATTGCACTTCACCACTCAACCTTTACCATTGAATACAACACAACTTACCCTTGTATATACCAGCTGACACTTCCAGACTGAGAAAGCTATCCAAAGCAACAAAGATACAAACTTAAGAAACCTGAAATCATGAGAAGAATAAGGAAGCAATGAGCTCCTATAATTTCACAATAAAAGAACCCAACAACACAGAATTGCAGAGATTGCCAGAAAAACAAATAAGAAAATTAACAGCAAAAATGATACAAGATTTCCAAAAAGGAATTACAGAGAGCCTGAAAGAAATAAAGGAATAAAGAAACTGACATCCTAAATAGGAATCAGAAAGAAGCTCTGAAGGATACAATCATTAAAGTGAAGGCATCAAAACAAACTATAAACAATAGATTAGAACACATGTAAAACAGGATCTTGCTCTTAGAAGATGATCACTCCAAAAATGAACACACATTATATAATTTTTCTAAATTATATAATTTAGAAAAAATAATTTGACAGCATGAATAAGACATGGAAGAGATATGGGCCCATCTTAAAACAACTAACCTGAGTATAAAAGGCATAGAAGATGGTGAAACCAAAGGGATCATAAATCATTTCAAAGATCAGAAAATTTTCAGAACATAGGAAAAGAGGTTGATACGCAGGTTTAGGAAGCTTATAGGACCCCCTTTTGACAAGATCAGAGAAAAAGTTCACCATGTCACATAATAAATAGACTGACTAATGTAGAAGCCAAGGAGAGAATCTTAAAGCCAACAAAAGCAAAAGACCAAGTGACATTCAGAGGCAAACCAATTAAAATCACTCCAGACTTCCCAAATCATGTCATGAAAGCCAGAAGGACCTGAAGCAACATATTCCAAACTCTGAAAGAAAACAACTTGAAGCCAAAACTTTCCTACCCAGAAAAACTACCTCTCAAATTCAACAGGGAAATAAATCTTCCACAACAAACAGAAACTGAAAGAATTTATGTCTTCCAAACCAGCAGTAGAGAAGATATGCAAAAAGATTAACTGCAAAAAATAAATAAGTAATAAATGCCAGAACCAGAGAAATAATAATTTCCATCAAACAACTAAGAACAAACAGAAATACTACCTCAAACAGAAGCTAAAACTCAAAATATTAGAAATAAAAAATCATCTCTCAATAATCATAAATGGCTCAATGTACATAAATGTACATAAATGGCTTCAATTCTGTAATAAGTTGGCAAAATGGATTAAAAACCAGAATTCACCGGGCGTGGTGGTGCACACTTGTAATCCCCGCACTTGGGAGGCGAAACAGGAGGATCGCGCTGGTTTGAAGTCAGCCTCGTTGGCTTAAGAGACTGTTTCCAAAAATAAAAAAGTACAAAATAGGTCTGGGAGTGTAGCCTAGAGGTAGAAGGGTTTCCAGGAACCCCAGTACCACCAAAAAAAAAAAAAAAAACAAAACAAAACAGAATTCACCTATACGCTGCCTGTAACAAATGCACCTCACAAGTAAAGATAGTCATAAAGTAAAAGTGAAGGGCTAGAGTGAAGTAATCCACGCTAGCGAAATTCTAAGATAAGCAAGAGTAGCAACTATGATATCAGACAAATTAGACTTCAAGCCCAAGCTTATGAGAAGAGACAAAGCAGGTCATTTTTACTAGTAAAACAAACAATCTAGAAAGAGGAAATAATGATAGTCAACATTTATGCCCCAAACATAGGTGCAGCCACTTTCATAAAACAAAATCTTCGTGATAATCATACATAGATCCCAATACAATAATACTGGGAGACTTCAACACTCCTCTCACAATACTAGACTGATCTTCTAGACAAAAAGTCAGTAAAGAGGCCTTAGACCTAAAGAGCACTATAAGCCAAATGGACCTATTAGATACATAGACAATATTCCACCCAACTATAGCAGAGTTCACATTTTTCTCAGCTGCTCATGGAACTTTCTCCACAGCCTGGGCCACAAAAGTAAGCACTAGCAAATTCAAAAAATGTTACATAGCTAGGCATGGTGGCACATGCTTGTAATCCCAGCATTTGGGAGATGGAGACCAAAAGGATCATGGTTCGCAGACAGCCTTGGCTACTTGACAAGGCCCTTCGCAACTCAGTGAGACCCTGTTTCAAAAATAAAAAGACTAGAGCTGGGCATGGTGGCTCATGCTTGCAATCCAAGCATTCAGGAGATGGAGACCGGAGGATTGGGTTTGCGGCTCGTGAACAGCCTCAGCTACTTAGCAAGGCCATTTGCAAACTCAGTGAGACCCTGTTAAAAAAAAAAAAAAACTAAAAAAAATAGGGATGGGGTGTAGCTCAGAGGTACAATGCCCCTGGGTTCCATCCCTAGTACTGCAAAATAAATAAATAAAAATAAAAAGACTAGCCAGATGCTTGCTTGCAATCCCAGCATTTGGAAGGTGAAGACTGGAGGATCGCAGTTTACGGACAGCCTCCGCTACTTAGCAAGGCCCTTCACAACTCAGTGAGACCTTATTTCAGAAAAAAGAATAAAAAATGGGGCCGGGGGTATAGCTCAGAGGTTGAATGCCCCGGGTTCCATCCCCAGTACTGCAATAAATAAATAAATAAATAAATAAATAAATAAATAAATAAATAGACTAAAAACTAAGACTGGGGGTGTAGATCATAAGGTACAGTGCCCCTGGGTTCCATCCCTGGTACCAAAAAAAAAAAAGAATGTGACATACTCCCCTACATATTCTCAGACCACAATGGAATTAAACTAGAAATCAAACTAGAAGATCCAGAGTAACCACATAAACATGTGGAGACCGAACGCCACACTGCTGAACCAGGAATGAGTCATAGAAGTAGTAAGGGGTAAAATTAAGAAATTCAAGCCGGGCTTGGTGGCGCACACTTGTAATCCCAGCATTTGGGAGGCTGAGACCGGAGGATTGTGGTTCACAGCTAGCCTCAGCTACTTAGTGAGGCCCTTTGTAACTCAGTGAGACTCTGTTTCAAAATAAAGAATAAAAAAATTGGGCAGGGGGTGTAGCTCAGAGGTCAAATGCCTCTGGGCTCCATCCCTAGACCCGCATTAAAAAAAAAAAGAAATTCATAGAAACAAATGAAAATGTTTTTTGACACAACATGTCAAAATCTCTGGTACACCTTGAAGGCAGTATTAAGAGGAAAACTCATAGCACTGAGTGCCTACATAAGAACAAAAAAAAAAATATCACCAAATAAATAACCTAATGACATACCTCAAAGCCTTTGAAAAACAGGAAGAGTCTAATCCCAAAGCCAATATAAGACAGGAAATTATTAATGGATTACATAACTATAGGATATGTAAACAATGGGATTTTACTCAGCCATAAAGAAGAACAAAATTATGTTATCTGTAGGGAAATGAGTGGAGATGGAGAATAGTATGCTAAATGATATTAAGTCAGTCACACAAAGTAAAAAATCGGATGTTCTCCCTAATATGTGGAAGCTAGGGAGAAAAAAGGTCATAGAAGGAACTCTAGATGAAGATGAAGATACTATAGATAAACAAATAAGGCGATCTAACTGAGGAGATTGGGGGGATATTCTCTAATGCACATGATGTACATTAACAAGCATATCAAAGTCAATCTCTAAGCCAAACATGAGAAGAAGTGAGGGGGGAATAGGGAAGAAATTGAGAAAGGGCTAAATGAGTGATATTTCCATTTATGCCTCTATCATCTTGTAGTCCATTAAGATGTATGACTTCAATGCACCAATAAAAATTTTTTAAAAAGGTGAGCGGGAGATTTTAAAAAGTAGCCTAAAAAGACCTTTAAAATAAACCTACTCAAATATCCACAAGAATTGAGGCTGGTGGCACATGCTTATAATTCCAGGACTTGAGAAGCAGAGACAGGAGGACCTCAAGTTTGTAGCCAGCCTCAGCAACAAAGCCCTACAAAACTTAGGGAGATCCTGTTTCAAAATAAAAAGTAAAATAGGACCAGGGGCTCAGAGGTAGGATATCCCTAGGATCAATTCCTAGTAAACACACACACACACACACACACACACACACACACACACACACACACCCCTAAGAGATAAAACAAGGAATACCATTTATGAAACAAAACAGATATAAAAAGACAGGTAAAAAAACAAATTAGAACTCAAAACAATAAGAATAATTATAAATTGATCCAGGTACAGTGATGCATGCCTGTAATCCCAATGCTTGGAGGCTGAAACTGGAGGACAGCACTGAGATAGGAGAAGTGCAGGTTCAAGGACAATCTCAGCAATGTAGTGAGGCTTTCAGCAACTTAGTGAGACTGTTTCCAAACTAAAAATAAAAAGGGCTATGGATAAACCTCAGAGGTAGAGTGCTCCTGGGTTCGCTCCCCAGTACTCCCTAACACATAAACACTTACCAAGTTGAAAACTGAAAAGATAGAGTAAATACTAGGCTAGAACAAAGAGAAAAATGATAATTTTTTAAAAAATCAGCTGGGCAAGGTTGCACATGTCTGTGATGCCAGCGACTCAGAAGGCTGAAGGAGAAGGATCACACATTTGAGGCCAGCCTGATCAACATAGTAAGGAGTCTCAGAACAAAAAACTCCAAACCTCTCAAAAATCAGGAGAGACAGAGAAACACTGACCTTTGTCTAACAGAGTCCAAGAGAGTAAAAGTAGAAGGGAAAAAATCTTTAACATTGTTGACATTTAATATGTCCCCAAATACAAATTATATATCAATTTTGTAATTGTCAAATATATTTTGAACTATCCATTGCTAGATCGATTGTAAACAAAATTGTAGAGGGTTTTCTCTTAAAAATACAAAAAGAAAACCAATAGAACCACTAGTTACTTATAAAGAAAGCTCAACAGATTTTTAAAATTTTTATTTTATTAGTGCATTATAATTATACATGATAGTTAGGTTCAATGTGACAACACATGCAAACAACTCTTGGTGTATTTCCCTTCACATCCCACTCCTCCCTCCCCCATGTTAATGAAATTGGTAGTGACAATACCTTCACGAGTTGCTGCAGTATTATTTGAACTATTTGTTCTTCACTCCTCCCTCTTCGCTCTTCCTAACTCCCTCCAAGCCCCTCCCATTATTCTATAGGTCCCTTGTCAAATGATTTAAAGTCCCTTATATTTCCTATTTTCTCTCTGGTTTCCACATATGGAAGAAAACATACAATCCCTGACCTTCTCAGACTAACTGATCTTGCTTAGCATAATATTCTCTAGTTTCATCCATTTTGCTACAAGTGACATAATTTGCTCTTATTTATGGCTGAATAAATTCCACTGTGTTATCTATGCCACACTTTCTTTACCTATTCATCTGTTGTTTGACAGCTGGTTGGTTCCGTAATTTGGCCTCTATGAATTGTGCTGCTATAAACATGGATATACATGTATCACTATAATATTCTGACTTTAATTCTTTTCAGAAGATACTACAGAGACGTATAGGTGGGTTATATGATGGTTCCATTCCTACCTGACAAAGCTTCAAACTGATCTTGATAGTGGTTGTACTAATTTACAATTCCATCAACAGTGTGAGAGAGTTCCTATTTCCCCACATCCTCACCAGTATTTGTTACTGTTTGTATTCTTGAAGACTGCCATTCTAACTGGAATTAGATGGAATCTCAGTGTAGCTTTGATTTGCATTTTCCCAACTGCTAGTGATGTCAGACATTTTTTCATATATTATTGGTCAACAGAACTAACAGAAGAACATTAAGTTTTGTCTTAAATGTTAATGGAAAATAATCAAGAACCTAAGATACTAAATGCAGCTTATCCATTACCACACTTGAACGCATACTACCCAGAATCCTCTGCTAAAATATTTACATTA
Organism: Muscardinus avellanarius; assembly: GCF_963383645.1. NCBI lineage: Eukaryota > Metazoa > Chordata > Mammalia > Rodentia > Gliridae > Muscardinus > Muscardinus avellanarius. Next base: position 29,875 of record NW_027664442.1, read on the forward strand.
TTTAAGAATAAAAATAAACCAGTAGTGCAGTTAACAATAGTAATAATAATAGCCAACATTTACTTGTGCTGAGTGTTAAACGAATACTTATATTTAGTATTATATGAATTTTTTTCTGTGTATGTGGTAGTGGAATTAAACTGACTGACAGTTCAAATTTATGAAAGATCTTTGAGATGTGGAATTAAAGATTGAGTCTATCTCCCACATGCACTGATTATCCTTAATTTTTGCACTCTACTGCTTAAAACAAAAGTCAATCATAAATGTAAATTAAATACCTAATCCATTCTTTTATTTTTCAAGACAGGGTCTTGTTGTGCTGATGAGGCTGGCCTCAAACTCTTAGGTTTAAGTACCCATCCTTCTTTAGCCTCCCAAGTTAGTTGGGACTACAGCTCACAAATGCCTGTTATATGTCTTTACATTATAGTAAACTCACCAAGTTTGAACTGCAGAACAAATGATCACTTTCAGCCTCTGTATAAAAAACTGTTCCATTAAATTAAGAAGAAAGGTAAGAGAATTACCACAGCCCTTCTAAACAACCTTTATAATTCTCAGCTAGTTAAGGGGTAGGAGTATAGCTCAGTGGTAGAACATGTATGAGGCCCCAAAGCTGTATGTAAGCTGGGTTTCATTCTCAGCACCCCTCAAAAAAGATACTATTTTATGCTATCTATGAAATATACCCAATTAGTAGAACTCACCAAGTACTGTAGCAGTTGGCTCTAGGTCACCGACAACACCCTTGTACCTTGTAATCTGGGGAGATTGTGCCAAAAAATTGAAACCATGGGAATCTGAAAGGATAAATTTCAAAATTAAAGCATGAAATAAAATGCTAAAAAAAATGTGAATTTAGTGACATACTACTTTTGCTCTTGGTTTCCCTGTAAGGTTACTAGAGCATAACATAAGCAGTATGTGAGGAGACTAAAACCTAAAAGCAAAGAGAAACACGTTAAATTGCTTCCACAGTCTATCATTAACTCTTCTCATACTTTTATGCAAAGGGTCACTGGCAATAAATAGTCCTTTAAAAATGCCTAAAACTTGCCAGGTGTGGTGGTGCACACTTGTAATCACAGCATTCAGGAGGCTGAGACCAAGGATTGCGGTTCACAGACAGCCTCAGCTACTTAGAAAGGCTCCTTGCAACTGTTTCAAAGATCCTGTTTCAAAAAAATAAATAAAAGCTGGGCTTGGTAGCGCATGCTTGTAATCCCCGCACTTTTTTGGAGGCAGAGACAGGAGGATCGCGCAGGTTCGAAGCCAGCAGCGTGCTCTGGCTTAGGAGACCCTGTTTCCAAATAAAAATGTAAAAAATAGGTCTGGGAGTGTAGCCCGGAGGTAGAAGGGCTTCCAGGAACCAGAGTACCACCAACATACATACATACATACATACATACATACATACATACATACATACATACACTAAAAAAAATAAGGATGGGGATGTAACTCAGAGGTACAATGGTCCTGGGTTCCACCCCCAGTAATGCAAAAAAAAAAAATGCCTTAAACTCTAAATATCCAAAACCTTACTTTGCTAAAATCTTTAATTACAAACATCTGGACTTCTTTAAATAAAATAAGCTGGGTGTGCTGTCCCATGCTTATAATCCCAGTACTTGGGAGGATGAGATGAGAGGATCGCAGATTCAAGGACAGCCTCAGCAAGTAGTGAGATTCTCATCAACATAGTGAGACCCTGTTTCAAAATAAAAATAAAATAGGTTGGGGGGATATAGCTCGGAGGTAGAATGCCCCTGGGTTCAAACCCTAAGTATAAACACACACACACACACACACACACACACACACACACATACACACACACACTTAAATAAGAAATTAAGAGTTTTTTCCATGCTTTCACAAAAACAAATAAATTTTAGGGCCACAGAATCTATCATAGGCTTCTCAGAATAAAACTTTAGTTCTTCAAGTCCAAGTCCAGAGTCACCATAAAAGCTGGTACAACAACTCATATCAACACATGAAGATTAGTGTGTGTGTGTGTGTGTGTGTGTGTGTGTGTGTGTGTGTGTGTTTCTGGGGATGGAACCCAGAGGCTTTTTACCTTCGGGCTACACTCCCAGACCTATTTTCTATTTTATTTGGAAACAGGGTCTCACTAAGGTGCTGAGAGCCTCGCTAAGTAGCTGAGGCTGGCTTCGAACCTGTGCGATCCTCCTGTCTCAGCCTCCCAAGAGCTGGGATTACAAGCATGCGCAACCACGCCCAGCTCCACGTGAAGATTATAAATAAGGTAATTTAAAGGAAACACTATTAATAAAGATCCACTCACTTTTCATTCCTTGGAAATCTTTTCTTTGCAAAAGCTCTGGCCAAAGACTAAGTGCTGGATTGAGTTTCCTAGACAAGGAAGCTGACTTTATACTGAATCTTGGCTTCTCTAAAGAATCAAAATTTTTATTCTCTTTGGGTGATACATAGCATGCGAAGTTCTTTGCAACTAGATCATCATTAATACAAACCTGTAAAATTTTAAAATATTTAATGGATAATGAAACACATGTAGTCAATTGACTGTAAAGAAAATATTCTCAAACTTAACCCAAAATGTCAATTTTCAATAAAACTTTTATAGAACATAATTTGATCAATTCCTTTACTTCTGCTCTGATAACTGAATTAAATACTTCTCATGAACTCTAATGAGAAAACAATAAAGATCTGTATGAAATACAAGAAGCATAGCATGCACATGTATGGGGGTTGTCTGTATGTGTGCCTGTCTGAGGATTAAACCCAGGCGCATTCTACCTCCATGCTACAACCCTAACTTCTTTTTGTTTATGTATTTAGTGGTACTAGAGTTGGAATCCAGGAACATTCTACCTCCAAGTTACACCTGCAATCCTATTTTATATTTATTTTGAAACAAGGTCTTGCTGAAGCTGTCCCTCTATCTCACCCTCCCAAGCACTAGGATTAAAGTACTAGGATTAAAGAGATGCACCACCATACTGGGCTTACTTTTTGTTTTGAAGCAGGGTCTCACTAGGTTGTTGAAAAATCTCACTATATTGAAAAGGTTGGCCTCAAACCTTTCATCCTCCTGTCTCAGCCTCCCATGTACAGGGATTACAGGTATGTGCCAACATGCCTGGTAAAAGAACGTGTGTGTGTGTGTGTGTGTGTGTGTGTGTGTGTAGGGGTGTGTGTACTGGAGATTGAACTCAGAGGCATTCTACCTTCCATTTCTACTCCCAGCCCAACAGAATGGGAGATGATTTTTTTGCCAACTACTCCTCCAATACAGGACTAATATCTAGAATATACAGAGAACTCAAGAAACTCAGCACTAAGAAAACAAATCCCCAATCAAAAAATGGGCAACTAAATAGACATTTCACAAAGAAAGAAATACAAATGGCCAATAAATGCATGAAAAAATGCTAAATATTATTAGCAATCAGAAAGATGCAAATTAAAACTACCCTGAAATTTCACCTAACTCCATCTAGAATAGCAACCACTCAGAACACAAACAACAACAAATGCTGGCAAGGATGTGGAGAAGTGGAAACTTTAATACACTGTTGGTGGGACTGCAAATTAGTGCAATCACTTAGGAAAACAGTATGGAGGATACTCAGAAGAATGGGAAGGACTTACCATATAATCCAGCAATACCACTTCTGGATATCTACCCAAAAGAACAGAAACCAAACTACCAAACTAATGCATGTATATCTATGTTCATAACTGCACAATTCACAAATTGCCAAACTATGGGACCAGCCAAGATGTCCATCAATAGATGAATGGATACAAAACTATGGGATATGTATACAACAGAATTTTACTCGGCCAAGAAAATTGTGTAAAGAAAAACACAATTACATCATTTACAGGGAAATGGATGGAACTGGAGATTACGCTAAGTGAAACTAGTTAGTCACACACACACAAAAAGAAACCGGATGCTTTCCCTAATATGTGGAAGCTAGGGAGAAAATTGGTCATAGGAGGAACTGTAGACTAAGGAGATACTATAGATGAGCAAAAAAGGAGATGGGAGGGGGGAAGAGAGAAATTCTCTAATGCACATGATGTACTTTAACAAACATATCAATGTCAATCACTATGCCATAAATGAGAAGGAGGGAGGTGTGGGAATTGGGTAAGGGCTAATTGGGTGATGTGTGCATGTATGTCTCCACCATCTTGTATCCCATTAAGATATATGACTACAATATACCAATAAAAAATTTTAAAGAATGAATCTCATTATTAAAAAATAACTGAGTCACTTTGAAAACAGTAGTTTGGTTGTAATGATATAAAGAATAGAGATAAGTATCTTTTCCATAGAGATGTGGGTTAGCAATTCTGAAATTACTTTATGTAAATATTATTGCTCAAGTAAGTACACAGTAGCAAATAAGAGTGGATTTCTCATACTAAAGAAAATGTTAAGAAAAGGGCAGGCTAGAATGAACCCTATGATTTTTAGACTGAAATTAGAGGAATCGCAGCTCCTAATTCATGTACAGATGGATAGATGAGATAAAAATAAATTAGGTGTCTGCATGAGTTAGTGAAGTGCCTACATTTCCTCTTTCTGCTGAGAATATGCACAATTGGTGAAACCACAGGAGCAGTAAACACACCTTATGCCCTCATTTTTATACCTCACTAGCACTCTTTAATAAAAGGAACCAACACCTTTTGGTAAATGGTTGATTATAGAGCTCGGGCTAGAAAATGACAAAATGATCCTGGAGCATTCTGTGATACTAGGAAGGTAAGTGTTCAAACAATGACAAGGTACACTAAAAAGACAGTATTCCCTGTTTGAAGAAATCAGGTTTGATTAGATTGTTCAGGCAATCTAAGCAAGACAATAATGACAGCAATGAATTATACCCCTCCCAAAATAAAACAACTCAAAATCTATATTAGTCTAAACTGGTAAACCCGGAGTGGTGCCGGTGTAATCCCAGTACTTGGGAGGCTGACATAGGAGGATCATAGACTCACAGCCTGCCTCAGCTACTTAGCCCGGCATGGTGGCACACACTTGTAATCCCAGCATTTTGGAGGCTGAGACAGGAGGCTCGCAGTTTGCGGACAGCCTCAGCTACTTAGTGAGGCCCTTTGCAACTCAGTGAGACCCTGTTTCAAAATAAAGAATAAAATATAGGGCTGGGGGTGTAGCTCAGAGGTAGAATGCCCCTGGGTTCCATCTCCAGTACCGAAAAAAATTAAAAAATAAAATAAGAATATGAAGAATAAATAAAAATAGGGCCAGGGGTGTAGCTGAGAGGTAGGATGACCCTGGGTTCTATACACAGTGCTACACATACATACATACATATATACATAAATATATAAATACATAAATATATAGGTGAATAACCTAATATATGGGGAGAAGAAATAGATTGTCACAGTAGAATTCCAATAAAAAATGTAGGATCTGGACTCATGCTTGTAATTCTAGTACTTGGGAGGCTGAGACAGGTTGGTGGCAGGTTTGAGGGCAGTGTGTAGTAATTTAGCAAGACTTTCAAAATAATAAATAAGGCTGGGGTGGCAGCCTATTTATGAGGTAGAGCACCTCTGGGTTCAATCGCCAGTATCACACATATATACAGAAGAAATAATGGAAATAGGTCAATAGTATAGCAGTGACTTTTACAGGCAAGAAATAATAATGAGTCATATGTGGTGGCACACACCTATAATCCCAGTACTTGGGGATTAGGCCCTTAGTGAGACCCTGTTTCAAAATTAAATTGAAAAAGCTGGGAGTGTACGCCAGAGGTAGAATGCTCCTGGGCTCAACCCCAGTACCCCCTCTACACACACACACAATGAATGAATGAATGAATGATGGTAATAATAAGAATAATCAGCAGCAGCATTAGCTGCCTACCGCGGCTGCCACCACCACCACCACCTCCACACACACTAGGTGTGGCGGCCCATACCTATAGTATCAGTACTTGGGAGGCTGAGACAGAAGGATCACAGGTTTGTGGCCAGTCTCAGCAACTTAGGCCCTCCACAATTTTGTGAAACCATTTCAAAATAAAAACATAAGATGGGCCTGGTGGCACATGCCTGTAATCCTAGTACTTGGGAGGCTGAGACAGGAGGGTTGTCAACTACTTAGTAAGACTCTCATCAACCTAGCAAGACCTTGTTTCAAAATAAAACAAAATATGCCTGAGGGTGTAGCTCAGAGGTAGAATGCCCCTGGGTTCAATCCCTAGCAACAAATAAAAAAAATAATAATATTACTGGTCATGGTGGTACATGTCTGTAATCCCAATATTTGGGAGGATCACAGGTTGCACAGTAATTTAGGGAGAACCCCTGCAACATAGTGATGGCCTGTTTCAGAATAAAATTTAAATTAAAACAGGGCTGAGAGTATAATTTGGAGGTAGAATGCTCCTGGATTCAATCTCCATTAACACACACACACAAACACACACATACGCACACACACACGCACAGAGTAATTATCATGTGATTTAAAATTTGTAGGTGGAAGCCGGGTGTGGTGGTGCGCGCTTGTAATCCCAGAACTTGGGAGGCTGAGACAGGAGGATTGCACAGGTTTGAAGCCAGCTTCAGCTACTGAGTGAGGCTCTCAGCAACTTAGTGAGACCCTATTTCCAAATAAAGTATAAAATAGGTCTGGAGTATAGTCCAGAGGTAGAAAAGCCTCTGGGTTCCACCCCCCAGTACCACAAAAAAATAAATCCCTAGGTGGGGGTTAGGGCATAGCTCAATGTTACAGTGTGTTTATGTATGTGCATGCATTACACACACTTAGCATGTGTGGGGTTCTGAGTTCAATCTCCAAAACAGCAACAACAAATTCCCTGGGCTAGTGGCTCTCTGTGGGTTCTGGGAAGCCCTAGATCTATGTCCTGTATCCACTTCCCAAAAGGCAAAAATGCACCTTGTAGCAGATCTTGGAAAAGGCCACCAGTCAAACTATAGCAGCAAATAACCTGGGCAGAGAGGGTCATGTTCTCACACATCATGTCTACTTTCTTTCTACACTCATGGTATCTGAATTCTTAACACTGGGCCCACATGACTTACAATGACGAAATCTGTGACACTAAATGTGAAACATTTAGATAGCTTCTAAGCTGTGTGAATTAGTTTTCCGTAGTGTTTATTTGTCATTGATAAAAGTCAAAATTTAAATAATGATAAAATATTTAGAAAGTACAAATCTTTTACTTACTTTTTCATTTTTTATTGTTACATAAAGGTAAACCTCAAAAGTATCTCCTTCCACAGCACATAATTCCGCTTCCACCTGAGTAGTTGCTAAATGACAAAAACCAAAGAACAAATGAGCTGTTAGCAATCATGACCATGTCCCACCTATTAGTCTCTGCTAAGCTCCTAAGAGTACCCAGAGCCACAGAGCTAGTGGCTTCCTCAAGTAGGACGGGCTCCTAGAGTAGAAGGCAGGTGGGGCAAGTGAGCAGGCCATGGAAAAGGCTCCTGACTGGAGTGAGCCACAAATCCTCTGTCCCCATCAACGGAAACCCCTGCTACCTCATACCTCCTCAGATATGCAGTCCAAATTTCCAGTCCCAATCTTTCATCTGAGCACCCCTTCTCTGTTCCAGATGTCCCTGGATTAGACTTATTGGCTCTGTATTGGAGACTAAATAACCCAAACAGCAGGCCCATTTACGGATATTGGTCTTTTTGTTTTTTTTTTTTTTTCATGTGTGTGTGTGTGTGTGTGTGTGTGTGTGTGTGTGTGTGTGTGTGTGTTGCTGGGGAGTGACCTCAGGGACATTCTACCTCTAAGCTATGCCCTCAACCCATTTTTAGAATTTTTTGTGTGTGTGTCTGTGTGTCTGTGTGGTACTGAGGATGGAACCCAGGAGCCTTCTATCTCTGAGCTATACCTGTGGCCATTTTTTATTCTTTATTTTGAAACAGGTAGGGTCTCACTGAGTTGCAAAGGGCCTAAGTGGCTGAGGCTGTCCTCTAACTAGGACACTCCTGTCTCAGCTTCTCGAATGCTGAGATTACAAGCCTGCACCACCACACCCAGCTAAAATATTTTGTTTTGAAACAGGATCTTGTTAGGTTGCTGAGTCTTACTACATTGCCAAGGCAAGCCTTGAACCTATGATCCTCCTGTTTCAGCCTCCCAAGTATTGGAATTTCAGGTGCACAATACCATTATCTTTACACATCTGATTTCATTTCATTTCTATCAGAACCTTTTGAGATAAGTACTGTTTTTATTTTATGGGTGAGAAGACCAAGCTCAGAGATAGTTAAGTAACTTGCCCACAGCTGCATACACAGAAGGTGGTAGGCACAATTCAGCCCTGGGAGTTTGCTTCCTCCAAACCCATATTCTCATCCCCCCGCATGTTCAATGGCCTCTCAAAGGCCCGAATTCCAAACCAAGAGACTCCCCAACCTCCTACTTCTCCCAGGTTCAAAGTTATCTGGCTTCTCCTTTACCCCGATGATGGGACAGCAAAGGAAAGGCCAGCACGCAACTAGTACCAGATGGCACCCTGGGCATCTGCACTTAACAGCAGCCAGCTCCTAGCAGTCAGCTGTCAGGATAACTGCCACAACAGTGTGTGTCTGTGACACAGAGGAAGCACACTAATAGGTAAAAACATCTCATACATCTTAAATTAACAATGATGATTGTTACACATCAAATATTTCTTGTTCACTAAAAAAGGTAGGCTTTTCATCAAATGTTAGTCTGATAAAATGCACATCAATTTGTTCTGCTGCACTGTACTCTTTAAGTGAGCCTCTTAAGAGGCAGGGGTTATTACTGAGTAGAGCTGTATCTACATAAACAGTCCCTTTCTACTTCCAGCTGTTCATTATTAGCATCCACATTCACCCTCAAAGTTTCAGGGGTACAGTCATTTGTGACGCTGATGAGGAGGAAGCTCCAGGTAACTTACAGAAAGCACATGAGGAAGGAGGGCCAAAGAGCTTAAAAGGCACATCTCAAACCCCCTGCTGACACGAGAGTAAACTACCATGAGTACTGGTGGAAAGCAAGCTGCACTGAATATGATGCAGTAGGCCTTACCCTTTACAATGTCCTGAAAGTACTGGACTGCCGCACTATCCCACTTTTTGGCAGGTCTGTAAGAGTAAACAGATGCAACTTCATTAAATAGAAACCTAAAGATAGTACACTAACACTGTTCAGTAAACCATTTAACACTGAATAATATGCCTAAGATACAGGTAACCGGGAGTGGGTATTCTACTCTCAGCCCTTTTAGAGACAGGGTCTCTCCAAGTTGCTGATGCTGGCCTTGAATTTGTGATCTTCTGCCTTGCTCTCCTGAGTAGCCAAAATTACAGGTGTGTTACATTGTGCCTAGCTGATTTGATTTTTAAGAAACTTACTAATTTGTGTGTTTGTGTGTGTACAGCAGAACTTTAGAACCAATGTCTTTATTTTACTGCCTGTAAAAGGGGGGTTACTGGGAAATGAATCCAGGGGCATTCTACCTTCAAGCTACACCACCAGCCCCATTTTATTTTCTGTATTGAAAAAGGTCTCACTAGGTTGCTAAGAGTCTCACTAAATCACTGAAGCAATCCTCAAGCCTGCAATCCTCCCATCTCAACCTCCCAAGTACTGGGATTACAGGCATGTGCCACCACACTCATTTTTAAGAAATGCTTTGAAATTCTTTTTTTGTGGTGCTGGAGATTGAACCCAGGGATATTGTACCTCTGAGCTACATCCCTAGGTTCTCCCTTTTTTTGTCATTTAAAAGCAGGATCTAAGTTGCTGAGGTTACCTTTGAACCTGTAATCCTCCTATCTGAGCCTCCCAAGTATTGGGGCTTACAGACATGTACCATCATGCCCAGCTGAAATTCTTGAACTAATGTGTTCAAATTCTTAGTTAAAAAACGATTTTTTGAATACTATGTCCAGGTACTGGGCCATGTATTTTATGCACATCATTTTATCTCTTTTTCAAAAGAACTCTTGAAGGATTGTGGTAGCACCTCTGATAAATAAAACTAACAGAAGCATAACAATACATTTTAACCTTATGCTTTTACTTTTGTTCCTGGCTCCCAAAAGCTGTTTTCTCCTCCTTTTTTTGCTACTTTTCCTATGATTCCCCCCCCCCCTTAAGCACAGGAAAAATGTAGACAGAACAAACCTATATTGATCAAATGGGAAAGGGCACAAGGGTGCTAGAGTCAGCAGAGAGAAGTAGCTGGCTTTCTTCGACTACCTCTCAGAGTACTGGTTTGGCCAGCCTGTACCACAGGCTGTACCACAGCTTCCCAAATGCTGAGATCACAAGCGTGTACCACCACGCACAGGTGCCAACCTGTGCTGGACACCACTCAGGATCTCTGACTCAGGGAGCCTGTGTTCTGGCTGGAAGATAAGATTTGTCACAGGAAATCTGGGCTAATGGTGTTGGTCAGAAGATGCCAAGGCACTGGGTACAGTCATCTCCACAGGGGTCTGTCACGAGTCTGCACTGGCACAGGTGGTAGCAACACTGCAGAATGCAGGTCTTCACTTCCAGAGCTTACACTTGTAAAACGAACAAAAATAGGGGGTGCTCTCTTCACCTATGTATTTTACATGGATATGCCAAATGGCTTGGGAAAAATATAGCTAGCTATCAGGATGGAAATGGCTGCCAGGAGTGGTGGTGCACGCTTGTAGTCCGAGCATTCTCCCTACTGAAAAAATATATATATGGAAATGGTTGGTGGCGCACACTTGTAATCCCAGTATTTGGGAGGCTGAGATAGGAGGATCCAGGTTCACAGCCAGCCTCAGCTACTTAGTGTCTCATTATACTGGCCAGGCTGGCCTTGAATTCCTGGGCTCAAGAGCTCTTCCTGCCTCAGTATCTCAAGCACCTGGGATCACAAGTATGGGCCACAGAACTCAGCTAATAAACTTTTCTTTTAATGGTCCATGATCCCATGTTTTATGATTTTCTTTACACATAACTTACTATTAAAAGTGTTTAAAAGACAAAAAGCATAGAGATCAAGTCCTCTTCCAACCCCTGCTCTGAATAGGGAGCTGCCCAAGGCTTCTGTTGTACAGCCAGGTGTGAAAGACACTTCAGAGCTGCTTCCTGCAGAACAAAGGCCTGTGCAATTGCTCAGCATTCCAGCAAACGAATGACTTTAAATAAACATCCTGCACTCGACTTTAAGTCTTCTCCATGATTTAACCTACTGGAGGAGTTATACTTATGCAATCTCAGCTTTGTCTTCACAGAAGTCAATGTGTAAAGTAACAGGTTTTATGCAATGCAGTTTGAATTTTTTGGCTCTATAAGGAAGCTGCATAAAGGACTCTACTGCAACTCGAATGCTTCAAAGCAAAACAGAGACAGTTCCATTATAAACAAAAATTGTACATAACATTCTTTCAAAGTATGCCTACACAATTTATATACTTAATGTAAAAGAAATACCCTAATGTACATAATGTACATTCACAAACATGAGAAGGAGGGGGAGGCAATGGACTGGAAATTGGGGATTAAATGAGCAATGTGTATATGTATGCCTTTCTACAATCTTGTATTCCATTAACATGTATGACTACAGCCAGGTGTGGTGGCGCATGCTTGTCATCCCAGCATTCAAGAGGCTGAGACTGGAGGATCATGGTTCACAGACAGCTTCAGTTACTTAGTGAGGCCCTCTACAACTTAGTGAGACCTTGTTCAAAATAAAGAATAAAAAAATAAGGCAAGGAGTGTATCTCAGAGATCAAATACCCCTGGGTTCCACCCTCAGACCCCCCCAAAATAAAATTTGTATGACTACAATGCACCAATAAAAAAGCAAAATTTATAAAATGCTAAAACTGAGCAAGAGTTTATGTAACAGAATTATGTAATCATCCTTTAATAACTCACTGTAATATATAACTCAAATTAAAAAATGAGTGTTTCTTTATGAAAAAGGTAAAAAAAAAAACCTCTTATTTTTAAAAGATATATAAGCCAGGCGTGGTGGTGCACGCTTATAATCCCTGCACTTGGGAGGCAGAGACAGGAGGATTGTGCAGGCTTGAAGCCAGCCGCGCTGGCTTAAGAGACCCTGTTTCCAAATAAAAAGTATAAAATAGGTCTGGGAGTGCAGCCCGGAGGTAGAAGGGTTTCCAGGAACCCCAGTACCACCAAAAAAAAAAAAAAAAAAAAAAAAAAGCTGGACGTGGTGGTACACCCTCGTAATCCCAGCATTTGGGAGGCTGAGACCTGAGGATCCTGGTTCGTGGACAGCCTCAGCTACTTAGTGAGGCCCTCTGCAACTCAGTGAGACCCGGTTTCAAAATAAATAATAAAAAATAGGGCAGGGGGTGTAGCTCGGAGGTTGAATGCCCCTGGGTTCCATCCCCAGACCCACCAAAAAAAAAAAGATATATAAAACATAAAATTAAACATATGAATAAAGTACCCAGTTCTGTTTAAATAGATGTATACATTGTATAATATTTAAGTTATGCGTATTTATCTCCTTAGTTATTTCATTATGGTGAATACTGTCATAATCTTTTTACAGACCACTTTTCCTAAATATCTTAGTTATTATATTTTCTCATAATCACTTTCAGAAAATAATGGCAATCTTTATAATTGCTGTGCCTCTAATGTTTTTCTGGTTCTCAATATGTTGAATAGAATACCCAGAACAATGTTCAGTTATAGTAGTGACATATTCTTGACTTCTTTTTTCTTTTTCAGTACTGGGGGCATTCTACCTCCGAGCTACACCCCCAGCCCTATTTTTTATTCTTTAATTTGAAACAGGGTCTCACTAAGTTGCAGAGGGCTTCACTAAGTAGCTGAAGCTGGTCACGAACCCTGATCCTCCTGTCTCAGCCTCCCAAATGCAGGGATTACAAGCGTGCACCACCACGCCCAGTGTGACTTCTGATTTTCAAGCTAACGCTTTCTGGAATTGCAACCATGAAAATTTTGCTGATGCATACATTTGACATATTATAGACTACTACGAAAAAAATTGACTTTCTCGTTTTTTTTTTCTTTTTGTGGTACTGTGAGTGGAACCCAAGGGCCTTTCTTCCTCTGAGCTATACTCCCAGACCTATTTTATACTTTATTTGAAAACAGGGTCTCCCTAAGTTGCTGAGAGCCTCACTAAGTAGCAGAGGCTGGTTTTGAACCTGTGCAATCCTCATGTCTCAGCCTCCCAAGTGCTGGGATTACAAGTGTGTGCCACCATGCCCGGCGACTTTCTCCTTTAAAACTGACATTTCTCTCCTTAAAAAGAGTATTAATGCAAAATCAATGTATACATACTTTTTAGATTTTACTGGAATGTACTTGGCAAAATCCACAAGGAAACACTGTGCCAGGTAGTGGTCTGCTGAAGATACAATTGACTTAATAATAGCCCTGCACCAGCACTTCAACTCCTGACAATAAACCACACAGACCTACAAAATAAAAAGGAAGGGTTTAGTTTTTTTTGTGTGTGTGAGGGGAGGGAGTATGGTACTTGAGATTGAACTCAGAGGCATTCTACCCCCTGATCAACACCCTCAGCTCTATTTTATTTATTTTGAAACAGTGTCTCACTAAGTTGTGGAGGGCATTGCTATGTTGCTGAGGCTGGCTGCAAACCTGAGATCCTCCTGTCTCCGCCTCCAAAGTACTGGGATTATAAGCATGCATCATCTCATCTGGATGAGTCTTATAATGAGAATTAAAAGGTCTTCTCAAAACCATCTCAGCTCATCTTTTGCCTTACAGAAGATGGCTGGGATTCTAGACCTAACAGAGCTAAACACTGCCTGCCAGAAGAGAAACTGAGGGAAGAACACAGGTAACTGAGTCTTGCCATGTTGCTGAGGCTGGCCTTGAACCTATGAGCCTCCTGTCTCTGCCTCCCAAGTACTGAGATTGCAGCCATGTGACACCTGGCTTCACTGTTTTTCTTACTACAGTAGTCCCCCTTATCCAGTTTTAGTTACCCACAGTTAACTTCAGTCTAAAAATATTAGTGAAAATTTTCACAAACTTTTCACAAGTTTTCAATTGTGTCCTGTTCTGAACAGTGTGACAAAATCTCACACCACCTTGGTCCATCCAACCTAGAACCTGTTGGACATGGTGGTGTGTGCCTACGATCCCTCTGGGATCACAAGCTCAAGGCCAGCCCTGGCAGCTTAGCAAGACCATATCACAAAAAAAAAAAAAATAAAAAGAGCAAAGAATGTATCTCAAAAGTAGAGTGACCCTGGGCTCAATCCTCAGTACTGCAAAGAAAAACAGATTATGAATTATCCCTTTGTCTAGCATATTCATACTGCACACTCTACCTGCCATTTAGTCACTCAGCGACCGTGTCAGTTATCAAATGAGATGTCACAGTACTGTGGGTGCTTGTGTTTAAGTAACTCTTACTTATTTCACTTAACAATGACCCCAAGGTGCAAACTTTTATTCAAATATAGTTATAATTTTTCTACTTTATTGTTACTCTCACACCATGTCTAATCTATAAATTAAACTTTAGAGTAAGTATAAACTTAAATGAAAAATTATAGCATATATAGAGTTCAGGCCACTGAGAATCTTATAGCATGTCCTCTACAGGTAAGGGGACTACTATGAAATCATTCGGACTCTGTATCTAAGGAAAACTTGAAAAAAAAAAAAAAAGTAAAGTTTTTTGGTACTGGGGACTGAACCCAGAAGCATTCTACCATTCAAGTTATACCACCAAGCCCTTTAAAAAAAAATACTATCCTAAAGTTGGGGTGGCACACACCTATAATTCCAGTACTTGGGAGGCTAAAATAGGAGTATCATAGATTCAAAGCCAGCCTCAGCTACTCAGCAAGACCGTTTCCAAATAAAAAATAAAATAGGAATATGTGTGTAATTCAGAGGTAGAATGTCCAAGGTTCAATCTCTAGCACAACAACAACAACAAAAATATTTTGAAACAGGGTCTCCCTAAATTGCTGAGGGCCTCACTGAATTGCTGAGGCTGTCCTCGAACTTATGATCTTCCTGTTTCAGCCTTCCAAGGGCAGGAATCACAGGAGTGCACCACCACACCTGGATTAAAAGCAGTTTCAATTTGCATTTTTCTGATGTTTAAAAATGTTGAACATTTTTAGCCAGGCATGGTGGCACACGCTTGTAATCCCCGTGCTTGGGAGGCGGAGACGGGAGGATCGCACTGGTTCGAAGCCAGCCTCGCTGGCTTAAGAGACCCTGTTTCCAAAAATTAAAAAGTATAAAATAGGTCTGGGAGTGTAGCTGGAGGTAGAAGGGCTTCCAGGAACCCAAGTACTACCAATAAATAAATAAATAAATAAATAAATAAATAAATAAATAAATAAATAAATATTGAACATTTTAAAATAAACATTTGAATTATTGGCCATTCAAACTATATATATACACAATAGAATATTATTCAGCCATAAAAAAGAACAAACTCATGTCATTTGTAGGAAAACAGATGAAACTGACAAATCAACAAATCAGACTCAAGGTAGGTATGGTGGTACATGTTTGTTAGCCCAGTACTTGGGAGGCTGAGACAAAAGAATCTCCAGTTTGCAGCCAGCTTCAGCAACTTAGTGAGGCCCTACACAACTTAGTGAGACCCTATTTCAAAATAAAAAATAAAACAGAACTGGAGGTGTAGGTCAGAGAGAGAATGCCCCTGGGTTCAATCCCCAGTAACAACACACACACCCCCCTAAGAATCACATTTCCACTATTTGGAATCTAGGCGGAAAAGACAACATGAAAGTAACAGGGAGCCAAGCACAGCAGTGCACACCTGTAATCCCTCCCAGTACTTGGGAGTTGAGACAGGAGGATCATAGGTTCAAAGTCAGCCTCAGAACTCAGTGAGACTGTTTCAAAATAAAAAATAAAATGGGGCTGGGGGTGTAGCTCAGAAGTAGAATGTCCCTGAGTTCCATCCCCAGTATCATATATACACACATATATACACACAAAAAAGGTAAAACTATGTAATTTGTGAATACAAATATGCTAAAATGAAACCTGTAATTAAAATATTAAAATGTACTAAAAGAAAGAGAAGAGGAGGGAGGAGGAAGGAGGCTAGGGATCTAGTTCAGCTGTAGAATTCTTGCCTAACCTGTACCCTCTAAGACCCTGGGTTCCATCCCTAGCATGAAAACAAAAAGTCTGAAATCTATTCTCTATTGGTAAAGAGAAAAAAAGGAGAAGAAAAGGTAGCAGTGATTCAAAATGAGGAAGAAGGGAAACAGAGATGGTCCTGAGAAATCTGCCCTATTCCCAAGTCTCCCTGCCCTTAAAAAAAAAAAAAAAAAAAAGAAAGAAAGAAAAGAAAGAAAGAAAAAGAAAAAGAAAACCACCACTGTCTGCAGCCACTGTAATCCCAGTGGCTTGGGAGGCTGAGACAGGAGGATCACAGGTTCAAGACCAATCTCAGCACCTTAGCAAAACCCTATTTCAAAATAAAAAATTAGCCGGGCATAGTGGTGCATGCTTGTAATTCAGTACTTGGGATGCTGAGACAGGAAGATCACAGGTGCATGGCCAGCCTCAGCTACTTAGGGAGGCCCTTTACAACTTAATGAGACCCTGTTTCAAAATAAAGAATAAAAAATAGGGCTGGAGGTGTAGTTCAGAGGTAGAATGCCCAGGGTTCAATTTCCAGTGCCACCAAAAATATTTAAAGAAAGAAAAAATAATAATAAATAAAATAGGACCGGGATGTACTTCAGTTCTGATCCTTAATTTGAATGGTTATCTTGTGGGTCGGTGGCACTGATTCCCTGGGGCCCACTAGTCTCTCACCTTCTGTTCACATCTCCCACCCTCCTCATACGAGGCGCGAGGCGATGCAGATGGCCTTCTGTACCCTTCCTGTTCCCAGGTCCTCTGCCCTGCCTCACTAGGACTACTGTTAGCCAAAAGTAGAAATAGCTAGGCACAAGTCCTTATGCTAAAAACTGATAAGGGGAAAAAAATCAAGCAATTTTTTATGACATGAACCATATTATATTTTGGGGTAATGAACTAGTCTTACTAAAAAAGGAAAGTTCTACACACGATTTGAGCTCATGAGTGCAGAAGAAAGAAATCACTGTGTCTGAACATGAATGAAAGCTAATTCACAGTGGTCACTATTGAATGGTGAAACCATTATGTAGAATACTGACAGGTGAGGCCAGAGGGAGGGATCAGGTCATCACCACCTGACTCTTAGCACCACACAAACGCTATTATCTCCCAATCAAAGAACATTAAGTTCTTGGAAAAAAAATTTTTAATGACCCCAATCTAGCCATATCTGTATATTTAGCAGTGCTTAACTATCAATCCACAGAAAATACAGAAGGAATATAAAAAATATATAGGGAAAAGTTAGACCATCACCAACCAGGAGAAAGGCAACAGGCGACTCAAAATGCAAAATATTTTAGAGGAAATAGTATATTTCTTCAATGAACCAAGGGTATGAAAAAAATTTTTAAATTATGTTACTGATGAATTGGGGGAGAAAAGAATTCAAATATTTTCTAGTTTTTTATCACAAAGAGCTTAAAAATATTTTCCCATCATACGACTGCAAAAATTTTAACTCCTGAAAAATGCTGACTTGTCAAAAGAATCAGACAATGGACAACGGGAGATGGACTGCGATGTGGAATAGGAAAAATAAAGAAGCATGTGTTGGCTGAAGTCATGAGAAACCAAAAAGGAGGAGTTAGCCCTAGACTGCAAACTCCCTATGCTCTGCTGCAATCTCTCCATCTGCCCTGGATCTAGAATATTCTCCTGGTTCCCAGCCCCAAGAGTACACCTGGATTTAGAAGACATGTCATTTTCCTACTGCCTCACACAAAAATTACACAACAACCATCCCTGTTCCATGACTAGCCTGAATTTTGTGCAGCCTAAAAATCCTAATACTAGGCAATAATTACAAGCAATTTAGATGTTACAAAAGATTCCATCACCTCTGCTGCCCAAATATTTTACATTTCAATTAGTGTTTTAAAAAAGTGATTAAAACACATTTAGATACATGCCTGCCCTTCTTCCAATATTGATGGTTTTATTTCAATATCTTGACACATACTGTTATAGAAGTCATTCATGTCACTATATAGTTTTTGATAGTCAACTTCATGATCTAAAAAGGGACTGCATCCTTTTATAATAACCCAGAAGCAACCTGGAGCTTCTATCTGTAAAAATTTAAAAGATAAAAAATATGCATGGTTTAAAAGTAGAACAATAAAATAATAAACCTTAGAATCATGATTTCTATTTAAGTGACCCAACAAATTCTTGACAAGTGCTTGTGTCTTAAATGGTGAGATCAAAGAAAAAATTCTAAATATGTCATAAATAACATGTAATTCTCAATTATTGACTGTAACTCAAAGAGCAAAGGAGTCCTCAATCTCATGTGTTTTGAAAATACCCACAAGATAGGTTTGTAGACAGACTCAGCTACTTAGTGAGGCCATTTGCAACTTAGTCAAACCCTATTTCAAAATCAAGAATAAAAAAATAGAGCTAGGGGTGTAGCTTGGAGGTAAAATGCCCCTGGGTTCAATCCCCAGCAACACACACACACACACACACACACACACACACACACACACACACAGAAATACCCAAAATATGCACAAGGATCAGAAAAATATTTTAATACTATGGTTTTTATAAGGAAAAAATAAGGATTTATGCCTCAGCAACTCAGACACTTTTAGAAATTAAAAATTAAAATAAAGCCAGAAGCCAGGCGTGGTGGTGCATGCCTCTAATCCTAGTTTTTGGAAGACTAAGACAGGAAGGAGATCTGCAGGTTCAAAGCCAGCCTCAGCAACTTAGCAAAACTTTTGGCAACTTAGTGAGATTCTGTTTCCAAGTAAGAAATAAGAGCCAGGCATGGTGGTGCACACTTGTAAACCCAGTACCTAGGAGATTGAGACAGGAGGATTAAAGATTTAAGACCAGCCTCAGCAACTCAGTGAGACCTTGTTTCAAAGTAAAGGATAAAAAAACAGGGCTGGGGTGAAGCTCAGAGGTAGAATGCCCCAGAGTTCTATCTCCAATAACACACACTCATAACACAGGCACCAGACATGGTGGCACACATTTGTAATCCCAGTACTTAGGAGGCTGACACAGGAGGAACACAGGTTTGCATCCAGCGTTAGCTACTTAGTGAGGCCCTCTGCAACTTAGTGAGACCCTGTTTCAAAATAAAGAATAAAAAACCAGACTGGGGGGTATAGTTAAAACGTAGAATGCCCCTGGGTTCAATCCCCGTACCACAAAGTGGAAAAAAAAAAAAAAAGGGCTGAGGGTATGGAGGATGTAACTCAGAGATAAAGCACCTCTAGGTTCAATAACAAGTACCACAAAAAAGAAAAAAATATATATGTGTATGTATCTGCTCACATTAAAAAAATGACAGATAAAACAAATATAAACTATTAATATGAGGGAAAGGAAAAATTGAAAGAATTAAAGTGAAACAGACCTCTCTGTATCTTGTTATATATTATTATTAGAAACCATGATTATCCATGTTAGAGATAAGACAAAAATATAAAGTTCATTATATAGAGGGTACTGGGAATTGGTGTAGCTCTGAGGGAGAATGTCCCTGGGTTCAATCCTCAGAACAAAAAAAAAAAAAAAAAAAAAAAAAAAAGGCCTAAGAGCAATGACATCCTAAGTTTGTGGGTCCAAGGACAGGCATTTTCTTTCTACTTTTCTTAGTGTTAAAACATTTTATAGTAAATAATTGGAAAAATGACAGTGGTCATTGGTCATTCTGATTCTGGTAATGGCAACTGCATGGTTCATATGCCACCTGCAGGTAACAAGTATAAACCCATGAAAAAATTACATTTTTTTGATACTGGGATTGAACCCAGGAACTTTCTAGCTCTGAGCTACACCTCCAGCCCTTTTGTTTTTGAAACAGGGTCTCACAGTGGCTGAGAGTCTTGCTAAGTTGCTGAGAATGACTTTGAACTTGTGAGCCTCCTGTCTCAGCATTCTAAGTACTGGAATTACAGGCCTGTGCCACCATACCCAGCCCCAAAGTTAACTTTGTGTGTGGGGGTGGGTGGGTGTGAGGGTACTGGGAACTGAATCCAGGGGAATTCTACCTCTGAGCTACATCCCTGGCCCTTCTTTTTTTTTTTTTTTTTTTTTGTGTGTGTGTGTGTGTGTGTGTGTGTGTGTGGTACTGAGGATAGAACCCAGGGGCATTCTACCTTCAAGCTACACCTCCAGCCCTATTTTTAATTCTTTATTTTGAAACAGGGTCTCACTGAGTTGCAAAGGGCCTAAGTAGCTGAGGTTGTCTGCAAACCATGATCCTCCTGTCTCAGCTCCTAAACGCTGGGATTACAAGCATGTACCACCACACCCGGCCTATTTTAATTTTTGAAACAGGGTCTCACTAGGTTGATGAGAGTCTTACTATTTGCTGAGGCTGTCCTTAAATCTGTGATCTCCTGCCTTAGCCTCCCAAGTATCAGGATTACAAGTATGCATCACACACCTGGTTCAAAGTAATTACTTTTAAAGGCACTGAAGAGCTGCACAAACCAGGCAGAACCTGGAGGAGATCCAATCTCTAAAAGAAGAAAATTTCAGAGTGAGATCCAGGTTTCCACAGCTTTTTCCCTAAGTAATCCCCCATCTCCTACCTCCATCTCCCCAGCTCATGTGGAATGGAGCTGTTATCCCTTGAGCAGAAATCCACAGTATCTGTGGCTTAAAAAACCAGAAGACAGAGTTTTAGAATTGCCAGAGCAGCTAAAAACTAAGGGGAGAAAATCAGAGAGGGAGTATCAAAGATGGGGAGCTTCAAAGTCTGTAATATGAAGCCCTCTCACATCTTCCACATGCCCTGGACACCAAGGTGTCCCGAGAAGACTCACAACTGGAAAGCTGGAAGACAGTGTTAGCTGACACCCACGAGAAACACAGAATCCTGGGCACATAACAATGCCATCAAATCTTTGCATCAAAGACAACCGAATTCTACCAAGACTTATGGGATACAAAATAATATCCCCAGGATGACTGTGGTTTCCCATCAAAATGCTGCCTGAGAAAGTTCAGTGTTGCTAGGAGTACTCAGTATGTGTCCTAGCCAGCCCCTCACCTTCCTTTTTCAGAGCACTTACTGAAAAGGACTTCGTATTATGAATACATATCTACGACACGTGTGTGTGTGTGTGTGTGTGTGTGTGTGTGTGTATGTGTGTGTGTGGTACTGAGGATGGAATCCAGGGACATTCTACTTCTGAGCTATACCCCCAGCCCTATTTTTATTCTTTATTTTGAAACAGGGTCGCATTGAGTTGCAAAGGGCCTAAGTAGCTGAGGCTGTCCGTGAACTGCTATCCTCCAGTCTCAGCCTCCCAAATGCTAGAATTACAAGCATGTGCCACTATGCCTAGCTCTACAACTCTTGAGAGTATCTTTCTCAATAACCTGAAAGTCAAGCCAGGCGTGGTGGCACACACTTGTTATCCCAGCATTCGGGAGGCAAGACCGGAGGATTGTGGTTTGCAGACAGCCTCAGCTACTTAGTGAGGCCTTCCACAATTTAGTGAGACCCTTTTTTCAAAGTAAAAAATTTAAAAAAAGGGCAGGGAGTGTAGCTTGGAGGTTGAATGTCCCTGGGTTCCATCCCCAGACCCGCAAAGAAAAAACAAATAATCTGAAAGTCATTCCTCAGAAATGTTATCACCAGGAAAAACAGGGCTTCCACCTCCAAGTCTCTATGGGAAGACAGAAACCTAAGTTCTTTAAATTCATTTAGCAGATATAGCTGGCCTAACCCTGACCAAACCTTCATGATTTTTCACTTAAGCCCAGCATCCATTCTCTAAAACCTACTCACTTCTACACAAATGGCAATGGAGCTTAGTTCTTTCCCCTACTATTTAAAGGTTGGTGAGTAAAAATCTACATTCACCACTCGTGTCAGGGTTTATTTTTGTCATCCATCGCAAGAAAGTGCAGTTTGGAGTAAGAGTAATGCCAAGTTATAGAGGCTTAGCACCTCCTGCTCTCTACAGAAGCTCTGAAGTCTGATGCTTCAAAAGACCAGCCAGGCATGGTGGTGCTTGCTTGTAAAGCCAGTACATGGGAGGCTGAGACAGGAAGATTGCAGGTTTAAGGACAGCCTCAGCAAGTAGTGAGATTCATCAACCTAGATCTTGTTTTCAAATAAAAATAAAATAGGTCTGGAGGGTGTAGGTCAGAGGAGAATGCCCCTGGGTTCAATCTCCAGTGCCACACCCACAAAAAGTAGTAGTAGTAGTAAAGATCATGTTATAGTACAAAGAAAAATGTGCTCTACCAGTAAGGACAGGTGTACACAAAGTGTGAACCAAGCTTCTTGACATGTAGACTGACCCAAACATAGTCAAACTGCAAGCCTGCACAGTTCATCAGAATCACAACATCTAAGCCTGGCATGGTGGTATACACCTGTAATCTTAGTACTTGGGAAGGTGAGACAGGAGAATAATAGGTTTGTGGCCAGCCTCAGCAAATTAACAAAGCCCTCTGCTACTCAGTAAGACCCCCCCCCTTTTTTTTTGGTGTGTGTGTGGTGCTGGAGATTGAACCAAGGGGCAGTCTACCTCTAAGCTACACCCCCCAGGCCAATTTTTTATTATTATGAAACAGGGTCTCAATAAGTTGTGGATGGCCTCAGTAAGTAGCTGAAGCTGGCTGCAAACCTGGATCCTCCGGTCTCAGCCTCTCAAGTACTGGGATTACAAGTGTGTGTCACCACACCCAGGGCTGGGGGCGTAACTCGGTGGTAGAAGGCCCCTTGGTTCAATCCCCAATACCATGCCCCAACACACACACACACACACACACACACACACACACACACACACACACACACACAGAAATGAGAACCCAAGATAAGATGTCCAGATATTGTAATTCACAGGTGAGGATTTAAAAGCAGCTGTCAACACTGGATGTGGTGACTCAGGTTTGTAATCCCACACTTGGAAGGCTAATATAGGAGGATCACAGGTTCACAGTCAACATCAGCAATTTAATTAGACCTTATTTCAAAATTAAAAAATAAAATAGTGCTGGGCGTATAACTCAGAGGTAAAATGCCCCTAAGTTCAATCCCTAGCACCAAAAAAAAAAAAGGAACAAAAAAAGCAGCTATCATAAATATGTTCAAGAATTTGAGTAGCCAGGCGTGGTGGTGCATGCTTGTAATTCCCACTCTCTGGGAGGATGAGACAGGAGGATCGCACAGGTTCGAAACCAGCCTCAGCTACTTAGTGAGGCCTTCAGCAACTCAGTGAGACCCTGTTTCAAAATAAAGAATAAAAAATAGGGATGGGGTGTATCTTGGAGATAGAATGCCCCTGGGTTCAATCTCCAACACCACACACACAGATAAAAAAAGAGATGAGGATGCCCATGCCTGTAATCCCTGTAGTTGGAGGCTGAGAAAAGAGGATCATAGGTTGAGAACAGGAACATAATGAAACTTTCAGGAACTCAGTAAGACCTTGTTTCAAAACCAAAAATATAAAGGGCAGGGGTAGTGTTCTATCCCCAATACCAAAATATATATAAATAAATAAATATAAAAAGAGCTAGACGTGGTGGCACATACCTGTAATCTCAGTATTTGGGAGGCTAAAACAAGGATTGAAGGTTCAAGCACAGACTCAGCAAGTAGCTGAAACTTGACATTAAATGAAAAATCAGTGACAAAAAACAAATACCATATGATTCTACCAATGTAAGGTTAAGTGGTTAAAGTCAGAGACACAAAAGGTGGAAAAGGAGTTGCCAGGGACTTGGGAGACAGGGTTTTAAGTTATTGTTTATGGGGTACAAAGCTTCAGATTTACGAGATGAAAAGAGTTCTGGAGATGGATGGTGGTGATGGTTGCTCAAAATTCTGAATGTATTTAATATCATGCAATCATTAGCTTAACAATAGCTCTGATAAAAAAGTTACAATAATTTTGTTTTGGTGGTGGTGGTATTGGGGATGAAATTTAGAGGCATTCTACCCCCAGCCTTATTTTATTATTTTGAAACAAGGTATCACTAAGTTGTAGATGGCCTCACTAAGTTGCTGAGGCTGGCCATGAATCTGCAATCCTCCAGTCTTCACTTCCTGAATACGAGGATTTCAAGTGTGTGCCGCCATACCTGGCTATAAATTCAATTTTACTACTATATTCCGGCAGTGAATGTTGGCTATTTAAATTTAAAAACATTAACATTTGCCACAGCACCAAAAACCAGGAACTTTTAGATATAAATCTATGAGTATGTAACTTTCTTAAACATATTTGACATAACAGTTGGGTGTGGTGGTGCATAACTGTAATCCTAGTACTTGGGAGGCTGAGACAGGAGGATCATGGGCTGAAGGCCAGCCTCAGCAACTTAGCAGGATTCTGTTTTAAAATAATAAAATAGGGCTGGGAATATATATACAGCTTCAAGGTAGACTGCCCCAGGTTCAATCCCTAGCATCACACACACACACACACAAAAAAAACTACAACTCTATCCACTAAGCAGTAAACCCAATATGCTTTTTCAGTAAACTTGACTAGTCTTAAGAATCTCCTATGCCGGGCGTGGTAGCACAGGCTTGTAATCCCAGTGCTTGGGAGGCTGAGACAGGAGAATCGCACAAGTTCGAAGCCAGCCTCAGCTACTTAGTGAGACCCTGTTTCCAAATAAAGTATAAAATAGGTCTGGGAGTATAGCCCAGAGGTAGAAAGCCCCTGGGTTCCACCCTCAGTACCACACACACAAAAAAAATCTCATACAAATGGAATCATTCAGTATTTGTTTCACTGTGACTGACTTAACATCATGTCCTTAGGGTTCACTCATGTTGAAGCATTTGTCAGAATCTCTTTAAGGTTAAGTAATATTTACATTTCATAGTACCTATACATACCACATTTTGTTTATCCAGTTACTTACTGACACACTTGGGGTAAAGAAAAAAAATTTTTTTTTTTTTGGTGGTACTGGGGGATGGAACCCTTCTACCTCCGGGCTACACTCCCAGACCTATTTTATATTTTTATTTGGAAACAGGGTCTCTTAAGCCAGCAGGGCTGGCTTCGAACCTGCGGGATCCTCCTGTCTCCGCCTCCCAAGCGTGGGGATTACAGGCCTGCGCCACCACGCCCGGCAGAAAATATTTTATCTGTGTAAAAACAGTATTAATCTGGCCAAGTGGTATCTATGTGGACAGAATATTTGCTCAGAGGGTGAGCTGAGTAAAAGCCAGAAGTGGAGGCATATCAGAGTTGAGGGGATAAACATAAAGGCCCATCAGAGTTGAGGGGATAAACATAAAGGCCCAGGCCCAAATGAAAAGAGAGGTTCCTAAGCAGGAAGCAGTGAGTCCAGCTCCTCCTGCCAACATTCTGCTATAAGTGGTAGGATTCCTAGACAGCAAAGAGTCCTGTAGTTAGAGAAATCTGACCACCACATTTAGGATAGAAAACATCTGATTTGTGGAGAGAAGCTTGCCAGATAAATCTAAAACACCTGATGTCTCAGCGCAAATGCTCTGTAAGGGCGGCTTCAAATGTCCGTGAATCTTTACTCAGATGAATTATCTTAAAGCTAAAAGCAGGCACTGGGCGTGGTGGTGCTCACCTGTAATGCCAGTACTTGGGAGGCTGAGACTGGAGGATCCCAGGTTTGTGACCAGACTCAGCCATCTAGCAACTCTAGCCTCTTGCAACGCTGTGAGGCAGAATCAAAATAAAATAGGGCTGGAAATATAGCTGAGAAAATGTCCCTGAGCTCCATCGCAGTAACACACCCAACAAAGCAGGAAAGCTGATGGCTTTAAAAATCCCATCATTCGCTATGTCCCTCTCCTCTACCCACTAAAGTACGACTCTTATTTTTATTTATTTGGTTTATTTATTTATTTATTTATTTAGTGGCACTGGGGATGGAACCCAGGGGCCTTCTACCTCCGGGCTACACTCCCAGACTTATTTTATATTTTGTTTGGAAACAGGGGCTCTTAAACCAGCTGAGGCTGGCTTCGAACCTGCGCGATATTCCTGTCTCAGCCTCCCAAGCGCGGGGATTACAAGCGTGAGCCACCACGCCCGGCTTAAAGTACGACTTTTAAAGTGACCTGTATTCTGTCCACTAATCCAAGCCCACTGCTGCGCTCTGGTAAATTCCTCCCTCCAGTTTCCAATCTCTGGTGTCAGGAGCAGCATCCATGGACCCACAAAGGGGAGCGGTCCAGGGGCGGCCCAGGTGGCCGAGCCCGCCGGGAGCGAGCGGGGTCCTGGCCACCGCTCCCGCGCACCGAGCGCCGGAGCCCGCGGGGAGGGAGGCGGGTCCTCCGGGCAGCGCGGACCGGAGCTGCCCGGCCCAAGAACCCGTCCGAAGGCGCGCACGGGGCACCTCCCTCCCTGAACTGCGGAGACCCCGCAGTGACTTGAGTTTCTTAGTCCAGAGCAGCCCGCGAGCGCAGCGGGCACGCTGAGGCTGCCCGTGAGCGGCTGCTCGGACCGACGCGGACGGCCTTTCAGCGAGCTCACCTTCAGCACCAGGACCTCGGACATCCCGCCGCGCGGGCTCGGAGCCGGCGGGCTCGCTCCTCCAGCCCCGCGCCCCGACGACCGGGCTCCCCCGTCCAGCCTCCCGCCCGGCCGGGCCGCCCACCTCGCGCGCCGCCGTCCAGCCCCGCGCCGGCCGCCGGGACCGCGCTCACACCCCCGCGCGCGCCGCCCCGCGCAGGCCTGCAGCGGGCCGGGCGGGCGTCCATCGCAGGCGCGCGGGGTCCCGTCGACCAACGGCCGGCGCCCCCCACCGCGCAGGCGCGGGCCCGCCTACTATGGGCCGGCGCCCCCCACGGGCGCGCGGGGTCCGGTCTACACACCGCCGGCGCCCCCCACAGGCGCGCGGGGTCCCGTCTACACACCGCCGGCGCCCCCCACGGGCGCGCGGGTCCCGTCTACTATGGGCCGGCGCCCCCCACGGGCGCGCGGGGTCCGTCTACAAACGGTCGCCGCCCCCCACAGGCGCGCGTGGGGCCCTTGATCTGCCAACGTCCTGAAGATAAGTGGGTTGGTTGACTCCTATAGCAGCATGGTCATTTACTGATAGCCTTGGTAATTGGTGCCTGTGGGTGATTGGGAGCATAATTCTTGTAGTGAGTTTGTCTCTGATTGCCTGTCTTTTGGGAAGAAATGTCTAACATTGGTTGGTGAGTAGATGGCCTTGGCCATTGAATGATTTAATCAGTTTAAAACTGGCTTGGGTACCTCCTAAGTATTCATTACCATGGCTACAGGTCAAGTAAAATTGCCCAAATTGCAGGCAATTTTAACAAAATGTTTTCTGGATAAATTTGATTTTTAGCCACTGTTAGAAAATGATTTCATATTCCAGAATTGTAGATCTATTTTGAATTGTCTTAGGAGGAATTTTCAATAGTTGCTATTATCTTAGTGAGTATTATCAGTCTCACTGTAAATTTCTATATATGTATGATAGTAATATCATGTGTCTGTTCCTTGTGTTTATTCCATTAAAAGTAATAATATTTTCCTAGTAATTGTAAATTATTACATCTTAACTCATTGATTAATTTATAAATCATTTAATTTCCAAACAAATTAATAACCAATAAGAATACTGCTATTTTTAAGTTATATATGACAAAAGAATATGCTAAGAGTAAAATATTGTACCAAGATTTTTGCTTTTTTTTGCTTTTTTTTTATTGGTGCACTGTATTCATACATCATAGTGGGATAAAAAAAAAAAAACTTTTGTAGACATACATGCACACTTTTCCCAGTCAGCCCCCACCCAATCCCCACCCCATTCTCTCCCTATCCCTCCCTCCCATGCTTGGCTTAGTAGTTGACATCTAGTATTATGGCAATTTATCTAAAATTAAAAATGATAATCTCACATAACAGTTTCATTTGTCTGATACCAAGCTTTTGATGACTTAAAGATAACATTTCAATATTTCTTTTTGCTTTCTTTCTTACCAGAGAATATTTTTTTTCTATTTTTTAGGTGAAACCATCATATATTTATATATTTATTTTTCAGAAAAAAATCTATCCTAATTTGGAATATGGAGTCTAGGTACCCAAAACGATCTTGAAAAAGAACAAAGCTAGAAGATATATATTTTCTGATTTCAAACCATATAAAGCTACAATAATTGAAACAGTGTAGTACTATTGTAAAGGCAGATATATAAACCATTGGAGTTAAATAATAGCCTAGAGCTAAATTCTTCCCTATATTTTCAAGTTATTTTTGACAAGGTTTCCACGAACATTTGGTGGTGGAAATGATAATCTTTTAACTAAATATTGTTGAAAAATAATAATTACATGGAAAAGAATAAAATTGGACCCTTACCTAATCCCATATACAAATATTAACTCAAAATAGATAATAGACCTAAATATAAATCTTAAGACTGTAAAATTTTAGGAGAAAATCTGGGTCATTAAACCTCACAACATTGAAATTGGCAGTGATTTCTTGGTTATGATTTCAATGGCACAGGCAACAGAGGAGTATACAGACTCCCTAAAAAATAAAAAAAATTGTATATCCAAAGACAATGTAAACAGAGTTAACAGTTACTAATAGAATGGGATAAAATATTTCCAATTGCTATATCTGAAGGTATATTAATATTCCAACTAGAAATCCTAAAAATTAACAACAATAAAGGCAAACAATACCCTTTAGAGATAGGTAAAAGACTAACATAAATAATGAATCTCCACAGATAACCAATCTTAATTGTCTGTTGGATGGAAACTCTTGTTTCTCTGGTTCTGGTGTGTGTTACCTATTTCTTCTTTGTAGTTAATCTCTTTGAGTATTTTCTCTAGTGCTGGTTTTGAAGACATAAATTCCTTCAGTTTCTGTTTGTCATGGAAGCTTCTTATTTTTCCATCTAATTTGATAGAAAGTTTTGCTGGGTAGGAAATTTTTGGCTGGAAGTTGTTTTCTTTCAGAGTTTGGAATATGTTACTCCAAGCCCTTCTAGCTCTCATGACTTGGTTTGGGAAGTCTGGAGTGATTCTAATTGGTTTGCCTCTGAATGTCACTTGGCCCTTTGTTTTTGTTGCCTTTAAGATTCTCTGCTTGGCTTCCACATTGGTCATTTTGACAATTATGTGGCGTGGGGATCCTCTTCTCCGATCCTGTCTAAAGGGAGTTTTATAAGTTTCCTGGACCTTTGTATCAACCTCTTGCTCTATGTTTGGAAACTTTTCTGCTATTACTTCTTTGAAGAGATTGTTGATCCCTTTGGTTTCACTTTCTTTTCCCTCCTCTATTCCAATTATTCTTAGGTTAGCTCTCTTAAAATGGGCCCATATTTCTTCAATATCAGATTCCTGTTGTCGGATATTTTTTTCTAGATTAGAAACTATGCGTTCATTTTTGGATTGCTCATCTTCTAAGAGCGAGATTCTGTTCTCCATGTGTTCTAATCTGTTGTTTGTGCTTTGAATTGAGGCCTTTACTTCATTAATTGCATCCTTTATCTCTTTTTGGCTCTCTCTGAGTTCTTTTCGAAGCATCTCTATTATTTCTAAAGTTATTTTTCTGATTTGATCTTCTAGAAATCTCTGATTTTCTGTTTTATCGGGTTCTGATGTTGTGGGGTTGTGGGCATTAATTGCTCCAGTATTATTCCTCTTTCCCATGATTTCCGATGTTTGTGCCTTCTCTGGGTTCTTCCCTTGGGTCACTATGACTTCCCTTAAGGTGTTCTGGATCTCGAGTCAGTAGTATCTCGGACCCCACTACTCCTTTACTGGGTTTTATCACAGAGTCTCCGACCCAGAGAGTCGATAGAGGCTGCTTTAGACTGTGGGGGGTGCCAGGTTGCACGTTCTCCTATGGTGTGATATCTCTGCCACCGCCCCTCCCCCACTGGGTCAAGTCCCAGGGAGTACAGTACTGGGATTTCTTCTCTGTGGCCCGCAATTTGACTCACTGTTCTTGAGTACGCAGATGTAGCTGTACTGGCCTCGCTGAATTCGCTGCTGCTGCCGCCGGGGCAATATGGCGCCGCTGCTACGCCCTCGGCTATGGGGCTGGCGTTTTTCTTCGTGATTTTGATTTCTACTCTGATTCCCTGCAGCGTGTGCTGAGCTCGGCCACTGGGAGCTTTAGATGCTCTCTGCGTGGAGAAATCCCGCCTAGCTGTTCCGCAGTGGCTCACCTCGGCTTGCTGTAGCCGTCCCGTGAATTCGCCGGTGCCGCCGGCAGTATGGCGCTGCTGCCGCGTCTGCCGCGTCCTCGGGCGCAAGGCCGGTTATCTCCTCTGTGGCTCTGTTCTCAGTCCGCTTTCTCTCTGGAGCCTGGTGATTTTTTGTTTCACTGGTGATGGTGTTTTCTGGCTATGAAAGGCGCTGATTTTGTGGTAATGGAGATTTGTTGTTAGCGGGGCTCTTAAGCCCCGCCTTTCTCGGTCGCCATCTTCCCGGAAGTTCTGTAGCAGCTCTTTCTTAACCACTTTCCCAGAGTCTACTTTGGAATTGCTGAATCTCTTCTTTTAAAAGTACCCTCCATAACATGAGCCAAAATGTTAATGGAATAATATTTAACTAGCCTACTCATTGATACGTATTTTATGAGTTCTGGTAACCTGATTTGGAGTCAAAACTTCTGCTTTGTTTCAAACAAAACCCACTTACCTCATCTCACCCTGAAACTGAGTCAAAAATATAGGTTGTTGAACAACAGCATTTGATTTTTCATTTTTCATTTTTGAATGGTGCTGGGGATTGCACCCAAGGCCTCGCACATGCTAGGCAAGTGGTCTACCACTGAACTACATACACTCTAGTCCCAGGAATGGTATAAACATTGTGGCTGTTTTTATACTACAGCTATTCAGTGTGCCATAGTCATGAAAACTAATGAATTTTTTATTTATGATTGTTAGGGAACTTTCTAAGGAGTATGAAAATCAAGATAAGATACTGAATAAGTCAGTGAAAAGTGGCACGAGGAGGGAAAAGTCTGCGACCTGGCACCTAGCAAACAGAAAATGTGGGCCAAAAACGAGATAGTCTTCTTATACGTCTGGTAAGTTTCCTCAAAGTTGTTTCTAGTAAACTGCAAGTTAATATGCAAATGTGAGTTTTTTTGTTTTTTGTGGGTTTTTTTTGCAAATGTGACTTTAAGAGTATTTTTAAAGCTGGGTGTGGTGACACATGTTTATAATTCCTGTACTTGGGAGGCTGAAACAGAAGGATCTAGGTTCGTGGCCAGGCTTAGGTACTTAGGCCCTCCACAACTTGGTGAGAACTTGTTTTAAAATAAAGAATAAAATATCGCGCTGGAGGTGTAGATTGGATTAAAAATGTCCGTGGGTTCAATCCCCAGTACCACAAAAAAAAGCTTATATTTAAGCTAGTCTATGAAAAGCTTCCTATTTTAAAATTTCAATAATAGCCAAAAATGTTTGTGTGTGTGGGGGGGGGCTAGGGATTGAACCCAGGTGTATGCTACCTCTGCGGTGTACCTCCACCCCCATTTTTTATGTATGTATTTATTGTTAGAAATAAATTTCCTTGGTGCCATAAGAAAAGACACATGTCTAAAAGTGGCTCAGCAAGGCAATTTTACTTTTTTATGGAACTAAGGATTGTACCTGAGGACATTGTACTTCAGAGCTATATCCCCAGCCTTATTTTTTCATTTTGAAACAGGGTCTCAGTAAATTGCAAAGGCCCCTACTGAGTACCTGAACTCAGATGCATTGTACCCGTGCATTAGATACCCAGCCTTTTTATTTTTGTTTTAAGACAGGGTCTTGCTGGGTTGCTGAGAGTCTTGATAGCCTCAAAACTGATTTTCCTGTCTCAGCCTCCCAAGTTCTAGGATTAGAAGAGTGTTCTACCATGCCCAGGTGATCTTTAATCTTTTTTTTTTTTTTTTTTTTTTTTTTGCAGTACTGGGGATAGAACCCAGGAACATTATGCTTTTTTTTTTCTTTTTCTTTTTTTTTTTTTTTGGTGGTACTGGGGTTCCTGGAAGCCCTTCTACCTCCAAGCTCCACTCCCAGAACTATTTTAACAATTTTATTTTGAAACAGGGTCTCCTAAGCCAGCGCACGCGGCTGGCTTCGAACCTGCGCGATCCTCCTGTCTCTGCCTCCCAAGTGCGGGGATTACAAGCGTGCGCCACCACACTCGGCAAACCCAGGAACATTATTCTACCTCCAAGATACACCCCAGACATATATATATATTTTATGCGGGTCTGGGTATGGAACCCAAGGGCATTCAACCTCTGAAAAACTACAACCCCTGACCTGTTTTTTATTCTTTATTTTGAAATAGGGTCTCACTGAGTTGCAAAGGGCCTCAGTAAGTAGCTGAGGCTGTCTGAAAACTGCGATCCTCTAGTCTCTGCCTCCCAAATCCTGGGATTACCAACATGCACCACCACGCCCGGCTTTTAGTCTTTATTTTGAAAAAGGGTTTCACTAGTTTGCAAAGGGCCTCACTAAGTTGCAGAGGATGTCCACGAATTGTGAT
Organism: Muscardinus avellanarius; assembly: GCF_963383645.1. NCBI lineage: Eukaryota > Metazoa > Chordata > Mammalia > Rodentia > Gliridae > Muscardinus > Muscardinus avellanarius. Next base: position 62,527 of record NW_027664442.1, read on the forward strand.
CCTCCTGTCTCAGCCCCCAAATGCTGGGATTATAAGTGTGCACCACAACTCCCAGCTGATCTTTCTTTTTAATAAAAAAAAAAAAACCACGGACTAATCTTGCAAAACCACTCTGTACTAAATATTACAGAATACTTTTTAGAATTATAATTGTTGGAGCCAGTGTGGTGGCACATGCCTGTAACCCCAGTATTTAGGAGGCTAAGTCAGGAGCATCTCAAGGGTAGTCTCAGCAACTCAGTGAGACCCTCTTTCAAAATACTAAACAAAAAAGGGTTAGGGATGTAACTTGGAGGTAAAATTCCCCTGGGTTCCATTTCCAGTACTGAAACAAAACAGTTATAATTGCTTGTAGGAGTGTGGTAAGTCTGGTCATACGTTATTGGTGATTTTTTAATTCTCCCTGAGAGAGGAAAGAGAGAGAGAGAGAGAGAGAGAGAGAGAGAGAGAGAGAGAAGAGAAGAGAAGAGAAGAGAAGAGAAGAGAAGAGAAGAGAAGAGAAGAGAGAGGGAGGAGAAGAGAGGGGGGGGGAGAGAAGAGTGTGTGTGTGTGTGTGTGTGTGTGTGTGTGTGTGTTTGCGCGCATGTAGTGCTGGGGATTGAACCCAAGGGCTACACCCTTAGTCCTCTTTTTATTTTTTATTTTGAAACAGTCTTGCTAAGTTGCTGACAGCATCACAATACTTGCTGAGGCTGTCTTCAAACCCATGATCCTCTTGTCTCAGCCTCACAAGTACTGCATTATAGGTGTGCACCACTGTGCCTGGCTTCCTGAGTCTTCTAAAAATCCATTGGTTTGACTTTGATGCAGCATTTCAGGAACCATGAGAAGACTCAGATGTTCTGGCCCCAAAGCCCATTCTCCTAAAAAGTTGCCATCACACCCAAAGTGCCAAACTTGCGTTGGTGGTACAGTGGTTAGCATAGCTGCCTTCCAAAGTGCCAAACTCACAGGTGTTTTCTGGATTGGCACTTCGTGTTTGCTTTCTCTTCTGCTTTGCCACTGGGCTTACCCACTGGGATGGTAAGAGAGTAAAGCAAAAGCTTGTGGTAAGCACACCTATTCATACAGCAAACATTCCTGAGGACCTTCCCACCACATCTCAGTGCCACCATAAATACATGCAAAGCCACCTTGTTTGTACGGCAGGACAGGATGGCATCCAGTCCTTGTACTTCCCCCATGGGTCACGGAGCATCACAGGCTTCCATGATGAACTGAAGGTCCTCCTTTATCCCTCCTCTTTGTGGGCCAAGCATAAAAAAACAAATGGAGGCCACAAGGCCAGGCATGGTAGCCCACACCTATAACTCTAGTACTTGAGAGGCTGAAACAGGAGGATTCCAATTTGGAGTCCAGCCTCTGCAAATTATGCAAGACCCAGTTTCAAAGTGAGAAAAGGCCAGGAGTGCAGGTCAGTGGTACAGAGCCCCTGTGTTCTACCCTCAGTACCACATGAAAAAAAATATTTTCAGTTTTCTGTAAAACTGAGAGCCTATTTATTTTTGTTCTTTCTTTTCTCGCCAGGGTCAATGTAAAGAAAGTGAGAACCCGAGAGTTCGTCACAGAATCATAAGAGACGATACTCGCTTGGAAAGGTTAGAGGAAGAGTTGAAGGTAAGTCCTTTAGCCTCAGAGATCTCGTTTTCACAAGGGAAAGGGGAATTACAAATGTAGACTCCTACGCCGGACTGTAATCCGGCACACGCTTGTAATCTCAGTAGTTGGGAGGCTGAGACAGGAGGATTGCCCGTTCGTGGCCAGCCTCAGCTGCTTAGTGAGGCCCTCCGCAACTTACTGAGACCCTGTTTCAAAGTAAGAAATAAATCGGGCTTGGTAGCACTCACCTACAATCCCAGTATTTGGGAAGCTGAGACACAATAAATAAATACTGATGATACTAAATAAATAAACAATAAATGAAATAAATAAGTAAATAAATAATACTAAATAAATACTAATAATGAAGACTAAATACTACAATTAATAAATAGTAGGGTGACTATCTATGTAGTAAATAATAGCAGAAAATTTATACTATGTAGGAAATAAACATGAAATTTATAAAGTATAAACTAAAGGAAATACAAAGAAAAGATGAATACGTAGTCATAATAAGAGTTTTTAATCTGTTTCTCTTGGTCTGGGACTGATCAGAAGTTGAACAAGCTAGGCGCAGTGGTGCCTCCTATAATCTCTGTACTTATGAAACAGGAGGGTCTCCTCTGACAGGGTTCTTGTCCAGTGGATTTCAACGAATAAAGTCCAAGGGCTAGTGAAAGGTTTAGAAAAATGAGAGTTTATTTTAAGTCAGGGAAAGATAGATGACAAAGCAGCCCCCCCAAGAAGGGGGGTTTCTCAGAAAGAGAGGACCCACCGAAGCTCTTGGGAAATGGGCTTTTAAACTTACTGAGGTTTCCCATCTGTTCTTTTGTGATTGATCAGAATTGGGTTTGGGGGAACCAATGACTTTTGTACAATTCTGATTCTCAATTTGAATTGGACTGGTAGGCACTGACTTTCTGATGCCCACTGGTCTCTCCCATTCCTGTTTAGCTCCCCCCACCTCACAGAAGGTGATGCAGATGGCCTTTTTAATTCTTCCTATTCCTAGGAGGGAATGGGGAAGGAGCTAGGAAAAAGCCCCACAAGTGCTGTGTGCATGTATGTCACTATCGACATCATTTACAGTATGACGTGAGACTATAATGCACCAATAAAAGTATATTAAAACTAAAGGTAAGCCAGGCGTGGAGGTGCATGCTTGTAATCCCAGCATTTGAAAGTCTGAGACAGAGGATTGTGGTTTGCGGACAGCCTCAGTTACAGAGCAAGGCCCTTCGCAATTCAGTGAGAGCCTGTTTCAAAAATAAAAAGACTGAAAAATAGGGCTGAGGGTGTAGCTCGGAGGTAGAATGCCCCTGGGTTCCATCCTCAGTACTGCAATAAATAAATAAATGAATAAATAAATAAATAATAAAGGTAGAAGTATTTTATAAATGGCTTTTGTAAATCCCACTTTTTGTTATCCTTGAAGGAGCACATTGGCCTTTGCTTATACTCTTCTGCTGGGTATTCAAGACCAGATAGCCCTATGTTGGGCAAACACAAGTTTTTCTACCATTTTTTGTTGTTGACGTCAGTCAAGTCTCATCAGGGTGACTCTTAGTGACCTGATGAGGGTTTACCTCTACCAATTGTGCCGTCTATCAGGACAGGCCATGGTCCTGCTTCCCTTGAAGCATCGAGAACATTTTCCTCTCCACTGACCTCTCTTTTTTGCAGCATATGTGTTGGTGGCTCCCAGTCTCTGGGGCCTCAGGACCTCCTTATTCAGAAGGTCAGATGACTTACAGAGTTGCAGACCTTCATTGAGGTCCCATTAACCCTGGTTCCTATTTGCCTTCGAAGGGCTGAGGCCAATCCTCATTACCCATTTTATTTCCTGATTGTTCTCTAAATCTCAGTTGTTGGACACCCAGAAGGTGAGTTTGACCAATCCTTTTAACCTGTCTTCTACGTGACAGCTATTATCTCAAAACATTACTTGGGAGTTATACTTCTTTTAAATGTTAACAAACGATAGTTACATAGTTTTACAAGAAAAACACAAAACAGAATTATCAGTAGCAAAACACATTTCATTTCTATATTTGCATAAAGAAGATGATATAATGTAATTAGGAACACGTAAATATGAACTTGAAAAGGATATCACTATTTTGTTTTGTTAGATGCCATTAGTTTAGAAAAGTGTTTTCTTATGTTTTGTATTTTAGAAGTCTTATACATTTTGGGAACACAAATATCTAAAACATTATTGTCAATATATAGCAAGAAACATAGGCAATTATATTAATATAATATAAATTTTTCTCTCTGTTTTTATAAAATTTTACCAAAGCAGATCTATACCTTAAGAAAACCAAATTGTTTCAAACACAAAACTGATGTATTTAATGTGACCTTTAGAAAACCCTTTAAATAATTTCTTTTAATTCTAACTAGCTTCGTCCATACAAACATTTTTCATCAGTTTTCCCCTTTACCAATTATTTACAACTTCCTCAAACCCTATGCAACTTGCTTAGCATTCAGATTTTTGTTTTGCTATTTCTTTTCCTCTATGGGATAATTCAGTTATTTTGAACAAAGTTTTGCCATACAAAATTCTTTCTCACCTAAAAGAATTTCCCTCTTTCTTTTAAGTGTATCATAATATTCCTTCATGCCTATAAGTATCTCTTTTACTTATTGGGTTTTCAGTTTCCTTCTGCCTGTTTAGACTCTAGTGGTAGGTAAATATTTATTTGCATGGCCAGAAGGGCCCACATCTGATTTGCTTTGCTGGCATAGCTTTGGGTTTTTTTCTTATCACAAACTTTAGACCCTTTACTTTTTTCCTGCAAAACAGATCCGGCTTGCTACATTTTTCTATGGTGGTCTTCCTCTCTGTCTTTTAATATATACTACCAAACTCAAGCACAGAAAAGAGTAGGCATTTTTCTTTAGTGTCTGTTGCGTCAACAGATCCCCAGTTTCACAAAATACAATCTAAGAGAGTGTTAGTGGCCTTGGCAGATGAAGAGTTTCCCATCTGAAAGACAGAGGAGGAAAAATCTTCCTTTTTGTTCTCTCACTGTGTGATTGACCAAAGCATGTTTTGGCTTCTGAACCTGATTCCCATTCATGCATGGCAATGGGCAGGATGTGTCTATGAGATGTGTCTGTGCTTCCCAATGAGACATGGAGCTGGCACCTATTTATGACCAGTGGATGCCTGTGTATGAGCCTATGGTGAGTGCTAGCAGGATGCAGAGGTGACACCTATTTCGGGCCACCACTTGTCTAGGAATGCATCTCTAGTTGGTACCAGTGATATGTGGAGCTAGCACCTATTTATGACTGCCAGATGCCTGTGTATGCATCATGGTGGCTAGTCAGACCTGGAGCCGGTGCCTGTTTTCTGCCTGCCTGTGACTTTATTGTCAAAGGGAAGTCTCTTTAGTCTCTCTGTGTTTTAGTGTTTTTTTAGGACAGTGGCCAGTAAGGGAATAAAACTTGGGATGTTTAGCATTGCTTTTGATATCGTATTTCCAGCATCTGGACCAATAAAATTTGGCCTCTTTCTAGAGGGTTTGAAAATATCCAGTGCTGGAGCCAGTGAAGCTGGGATTGGAGCCTGCCGCGAGGCAAGGCCGGTGGTGAGGCCTCTGAGACCAGGATTGGAGTCTGCCGAAGGGTTAGGCCAGTTCTGGGGTCAGCGAGGCTGGGATTGGAGCATGCCTTGTGGTATGGTCAGTATTCGTGAAGCGTTCCATATTTTTATATTACCTTATCATACTTAAAGTCTTTCTCAACCTAAACATATCCTCTACCTAATCCGACTCCTTTACCAATCACCCCAGCTCCTCCCACATCACCCACCCTCAACACTGGAAAGGCTCTGCTGACTAGCCGATACCCTAACTCCTAATATTAAGATTTGACTAAGCATAATACTCACGAACGATGGGTAGAAACCAGAAAAACAGGACAGAGAACGCTATAAATACAAGAACCAGGAATTATGAAGAGACAGCAGAAATCATGAATACTGACCTACTAGAAATGCAAGAAGGGGAGTTCAGAATCTTGTTGTTCAATATGATGAAAGGATTTAAAACAAGTATAGAGGAGGTTAAAGGTGAACTAGAAACACTAAAAAAGAATCAGAAAGAGGTCTGGAATGAAATGAAAGAGGCAATAAGTGAAATGAAGACAGCAATAGAAAGAAATTCTGGAAGATTAGATGAAATGGAAAACAGAATATCAATATTAGAAGACAGTACATCCCAAACCGAAAACACAGTCAGTGATATACAGAAATCTTTACAGCAACAAAACCTAAACATCCAGCAATTATGGGATAATATGAAGCGCCCTAATTTACGGATAATAGGCATTGAGGAAGGAATAGAGGTACAGACCAAGGGCATCTGTAATATCTTCAAGGAAATAATCTCAGAGAATGTTCCAAATATGGAAAGAGACTTCGATCTTCAAGTCCAGGAGGCATACAGAACTCCACTGAGACAAAACCAAAGAAAGACCACTCCATGCCACATAATAACCAAAATGACCAATATAGAGGCTAAGGAAGGAATCTTAAAAGCAGCGAGAACAAAAGGACGGGTGACATATAGAGGCAAAACAATAAGAATCACCCCAGACTATACAACCCAGGTTAGGAATGCTAGGAGAGACTGGTACGACGTGATTCAGACCCTGGAAGAAAATAACTTCCAACCAAGCTCATCTATCCAGCAAAACTACTACTCAAGATCAATAGTGAAACCAAAGTCTTTCACGATAAACAGAATCTCAAAAAATTCATGAATTCAAAGCCAACACTAGAGAAAATTCTTAAAGAAATAAACCATAAGGAAGAAAAAAGAAGCAGACTTCAGAATCAGAGAAGAGAGGAAGTTAATAAGTGGGCCACTTAAGTAAAGAAGAAAGATCACACCACCCAAGAGTAGACAGAACACAAAATGGCAGAAAACAAAAATCATATTTCAATAATATCTCTTAATGTCAAAGGACTTAACTCACCAATCAAAAGACATAGACTGGCAATGTGGATTAGGAAACATAATCCAAATATATGCTGTCTGCAAGAAACTCACCTCACAGCCAAAGACATTCACAGGCTGAAGGTGAAAGGATGGAAAAAGATATACCATGCCACCAGTGACCAAAAAAGAGCAGGGGTAGCAACCCTGATATCCAACAAAACAGACTTTAAACTAAAACACATCAAAAGAGACAAATCAGGGCACCTCCTTTTACTAAAAGGAACAATATACCAAGAAGATATAATGATAGTAAATATTTATGCCCCAAATATGGGTGCAACCACATTTGTAAAACAAACCCTTCTGGACATAAGATCCCAAGTAGACCCAAATACAATAATTCTGGGAGGCTTTAATACGCCTCTCACACCACTGGATCGATCTTCAAGGCAAAAGATGAGTAAAGACGTTTTAGAACTAAAGGAAATCATAAACCAAATGGACCTAATAGACATTTTCAGAGCATTTCAACCAGGAACTACAGAATACACTTTCTTCTCAGCAGCCCATGGAACCTTCTCCAAAATGGATCACATCCTGGGACACAAAGAAAATACCAGCAAATTCAAAAAATGTAATATAATTCCTTGCATCTTTTCAGACCACAACGGAATAAAAGTAGAAATCAACAAGAGGAAACTCGAAAGAAAGTATTCAAATTCATGGAGAATGAATGATACACTATTGAACGACGAATGGGTAAGAGCAGAAATTAGGGAAGAAATAAAGAAATTTATGGAAACAAACGAAAACAGAGACACAACCTACCAAAACCTATGGGACACCATGAAAGCAGTACTAAGAGGAAAGTTTATTGCATTGAGTGCCCACATAAAAAGGACGGAGAACCACCAAGTAAAGAACCTAATGACACAACTCAAGGATCTAGAAATTCTGCAACAGTCTATTCCCAAAGCCAGCAGAAGGCAAGAAATCATCAAAATTAGAGCAGAAATAAATGAAATAGAGAACAAAAAAACAATTCAAAGAATCAATAAAACAAAAAGTTGGTTCTTTGAAAAGATTAACAGAATTGATAAACCCCTGGCCAACCTAACCAAAAGAAAAAGAGAATCAACTCAAATTATCAAAATTAGAAATGAAAAAGGAGATATCACCACAGATAGTGAAGAAATTCAAAATATTATCAGAAACTACTTTAAAAATTTATACTCCAATAGACTTGAAAACCTGGAAGAAATTGATAGATTTCTAAGCACAGTTAACCTTCCTACACTCAGTCAAGAGGACATAGCAAGCCTAAACCAATCAATAACAACCAAAGAAATAGAAATGGCAATAAAAATTCTTCCACCAAAGAAAAGCCCAGGCCCAGATGGGTTTCCAGCTGAATTCTACAAAACCTTCAGTGAACAACTAATACCAATACTGCATAACATGTTCCGGGAAATTGAAAGAGATGGAACTCTTCCAAATTCCTTCTATGAGGCCAGTATCACGTTAATCCCCAAACCAAATAAAGATACCTCAAGAAAGGAAAACTACAGACCAATATCCTTAATGAACATAGATGCAAAAATTCTAAACAAAATACTAGCTATACGCATTCAAAACTATATCAAGAGAATAATACATCATGACCAAGTCTGTTTCATCCCAGAAAAACAAGGCTGGTTCAACATACGCAAATCAATACATGTTATTCACCACATAAATAGAACCAAGAACAAAAACCACATCATCATAGCAATAGATGCTGAAAAAGCATTCGACAAAATCCAACACCCATTTATGTTAAAAACACTGCAAAAAATTGGAATAGAAGGAAAGTACTTCAACATCATCAAGGCAATATACTGCAAACCCAAAGCCAACATTATATTGAATGGGGAAAAACTGCAAGAATTTCCGCTACAGTCAGGAACAAGACAAGGATGCCCACTATCACCACTCCTTTTCAATATAGTCCTTGAGACTCTTGCTGCAGCAATCAGACAAGAGAAGGAAATCAAAGGAATTCACATAGGAAGAGAGGAATTAAAATTATCCTTATTTGCAGATGACATGATCCTTTATCTGGAAGACCCAAAGAACTCAACCAAAAGACTTCTGGACCTGATTGACAAATTCAGCAAAGTCGCAGGTTACAAAATCAACCTAAAGAAATCAGTGGCTTTTCTTTATCCCAACAACGAATACACAATGAAAGAAATAAAAACAACAATTCCATTCACTATAACCTCAAAACCAATAAAATACCTAGGAATAAACCTAACCCAAGATGTAAAAGACCTCTACAACAAAAACTATAAAACATTAAAGAAAGAAATTGAAGAAGACCTTGGAAGATGGAAAGATCTCCCGTGCCCATGGATAGGCAGAATAAATATCATCAAAATGGCCATTCTGCCAAAACTGATCTATAGGTTCAATGCAATTCCCATTAAAATACCAGTGAGATTCTTCAGAGACCTAGAAAAATCAATCATGAATTTCATATGGAGAAAGAAAAGACCTAAAATAGCCAAAGCAATTCTCAATAACAAGAAACACGCAGGAGGCATTACAATCCCAGACTTCAAACTATACTACAGAGCAATAGTAGTAAAAACAGCATGGTACTGGCACAAAAACAGATATACTGACCAGTGGATTAGAATAGAAGATACAGAAACAAACCCACACATCTTTAGTCAATTAATCTTTGACAAAGGGGCCAAACACATACGCTGGAGAAAAGCCAACCTTTTCAACAAGTGGTGCTGGGAGAACTGGCTAACCATTTGTAAAAAGATGAATCTAAACCCCTATATCTCACCAAACACAGGAATCAACTCAAGATGGATCAAAGACTTAGAAATTAGACCTGAGACTGTGAAGTTAGTAGAGGAGAGCATAGGTTCAACACTACAACATATTGGCACAGGCAGTAACTTTCTCAACAAAACCTCCAAAGCTCAGGAAATTAAAGCAAGAATAAACAAGTGGGATAACATCAAACTAAAAAGTTTCTTCTCATCAAAGGAAACTATCAATAACCTAAAGAGGAAGCCTACAGAATGGGAAAGGATCTTTACCAGCCACCATTCTGATAGGGGGCTAATATCCAGAGTATACAAAGAGCTCAAAAGACTCTACACTAGCAAAACAAACAACCCAATCAAGAAATGGGCAAATGAACTAAATAGACACTTCACAAAAGAAGAGATACAAAGGGCTAATAGATACATGAAAAGTTGTTCTTCATCACTGGCCATCAGGGAGATGCAAATCAAAACTACACTGAGATTCCATCTAACCCCAGTCAGAGTAGCAAGCATAAAGAAATCAAATAACAATAAATGCAGGCGAGGATGTGGGGAAAGAGGAACTCTTTTACACTGTTGGTGGGAATGCAAACTAGTTCAACCACTATGGAGATCTGTGTGGAGATTCCTAAGAAAGTTGGGAATAGATCCACCATATGATCCAGCTATACCACTCCTGGGTATCTTTCCAAAGGGGTTGAATTCAGAGAACTACAGCAACATATGCATACCTATGTTCATAGCAGCACATTTGTAATAGCCAAAATATGGAACCAACCCAGATCACCATCAACAGATGAATGGATAGCAAAACTGTGGGAAATACACACAATGGAATTCTATTCAGCCATAAAGAAGAACAAAATTATATCATTTGCAAGAAGATGGAAAGCCCTGGAGAACATTATGTTAAGTGAGATCAGCCAAGCACAAAAGAAGAAGATACATATGTTTCCTCTAATATGCCCAAACTAGGAAACACAAAGAATACCAGTGGGACTCCAGATATTGAAGGGGAAATACTAGCTAAGTTTGGATGGTAAGATAGGAGAGGAGGAAGGCCGGTCTTGATTAATGAGGGTCTACACCTGAACATGTGTAAAATTATGAATAAGACATGGTTAACCTGGACAACCATTGGTGGGAGGGGGGAAGGGAAAATGGGGGCGGGGGGGTGAGGGCACCAAATATAGTATAAATGTATACTATTTATGTTCAATAAAAAATAAAATGGTATGCTCACATATCCAAAAATAATAATAATAATAATAATAATAATAATAATAATAATAATTTTTTTAAATGAGCCTATGGTGAGTACTAGCAGGATGCAGAGGTGACACCTCTTTCTAGAGGGTTTGAAAATCTCCATATAACTCTATCAACTAAAGATTGTTAAATAGTGTTTTATTGGTCTGATCACTATTTTCAAATTTTTTATTTTTACTATTTTTGTTTTCCTGGGGATTGAACCCAAGAGCATTTTACCTCCTAGCTACACCCCCAATCCTATTTTTTATTCTTTGTTTTGAAATAGGATTTCCATAAGTTGCAGAGGGCCTAAGTAGCTGAGGCTGGCTGTGAACTTGGATGATTTTGTCTTAGGCTCCCAAATTTTTTAGAGTGCTCATATAAAAGATGGATAGTTATTCCCATCAAAGCAATATAAACAACTACACATTTTCCCAAGCCCTGATTTCCAGCAACCTTTGTTGTCTTTTAGTAAAGACCCCAAAACAAAGCCATTTTACAGTATTGTTTCCCTATATTCCAACAACCTAGAAGGTCACTCAGTAGACTCAAATGCTGTAGATCCTAAAAAGCCAAGAGCATTTCAAAGTGTTAATTATGTCTTATGTTTAATTTAATAATTAAATTTTATTTTATCCCTGAAAATAAAAATGCCAAATAAATGTCATTAGTATTTTAAAACATTTCCTGCTGGAGAAAAACCTTAAAATCAATGAACACTGTATTTGAAGACTTCCTGCAGATGTAAATATAATCTTGATTGACTCTTTACCTAGGAAAAACCGGCATATGATAATATTTAGGGACATTTTTACTTACTTTAATCTCATGAATAGATCTTAAGTTTACATAGCTGTTAGATATACTTAAGTCACATAAACACAGAGGCATTTGGTTGTTGTTTTTATTTTTTGAGTGCTTATTTTAGTGCCATGTAGACAATATACAGAAACATTATACACATAGCACAATAAAATCAACAGGTGGGGGAAAGAGAGTTAAGACAGTAGGAGAGAAAAATACAAAAAAGAGACTCCAAAAGCCTCTAGTTAAACAAAACAAAAATGCATCAGAACAGAAAATATATGCTCACAAACTCAGGAGTGGTAGAACTGGACTGTATGGTGGGTCTATTCCTAGCTTTCTTAGGAATCTCCACACAGATCTCCATAGTGGCTCAACTAGTTTGGACTCCCACCAACAGTGTAAAAGAGTTCCTCTTTCCCCATATCCTCTCCAGCATTTGTTGTTATTTGATTTCTTTATGCTTGCCACTCTGACTGGGGTTAGATGGAATCTCAGTGTAGTTTTGATTTGCATCTCCCTGATGGCCAATGATGGAGAACATCTTTTCATGTATCTATTGGCCCTTTGTATCTCTTCTTTTGTGAAGTGTCTATTCAGTTCATTTGCCCATTTCTTGATTGGGTTGTTTGTTTTGCTAGTGTAGAATCTTTTGAGCTCTTTGTATATTTTGGATATTAGCCCCCTATCAGAGTGGTGGCTGGTAAAGATCTTTTCCCATTCTGTATGCTTCCTCTTTAGGTTACTGACAGTTTCCTTTGATGAGAATAAACTTTTTAGTTTGATGCCATCCCATTTATTAAGTCTTGCTTTAATTTCCTGAGTTTTGGAGGTTTTGTTGAGAAAGTTACTGCCTGTGCCTATATGTTGTAGTGTTGAGCCTATGCCCTCCTCTAATAACTTTACAGTTTCTGGTTCAATTATTAAGTCTTTAATCCATCTCGAGTTGATTCCTGTGCATGGTGAGAGGTAAGAATTTAATTCCATCTTTCTACATATGAATAGCCAGTTTTCTCAGCATCATTTGTTGAAAAGGCTGTCTTTTCTCCAGTGTATGAGTTTGGCCCCTTTTGTCAAAGATTAATTGACTAAAGATGTGTGGGTTTGTTTCTTTATCTTATATTCTAATACACTGGTCAGTATACCTGGCATTGTGCCAGTACCATGCTGTGTTTACTACTATTGATCTATAGTATAATTTGAAGTATGGGATTGTGATGCCTCCTGCGTGATTCTTATTACTGAGGATTGCTTTGGCTATTCTGGGTCTTTTCTTTCTCTGTATAAAGTTCATGATTGATTTTTCTAGGTCTCTGAAGAATGTCACTGGTATTTTAATGGGAATTGCATTGAATATATAAATCACTTTTGGCAGAATGGCCATTTTGATGATATTTATTCTGCCCATTCATGAGCACGAGAGGTCTTTCCATCTTCCAAGGTCTTCTTCAATTTTTTTCTTTAATGTTTTATAGTTTTTGTTGTAGAGGTCTTTTACCTCTTGGGTTAGGTTTATTCCTAGATATTTTATTGGTTTTGAGGTTATAAGTGAATGGAATTGTTTTCTTTGTTTCTTTCATTGTGGATTCATTGTTGGTGTAAAGAAAAGCCACTGATTTCTTTAGGTTGATTTTGTATCCTGTAACTTTTCTGAATTTGTTAATCAGCTCTAGAAGTCTTTTGGTTGAGTTCTTTGGGTCTTCAAGATAAAGGATCATGTCATCTGCAAATAAGGATAATTTTAATTCCTCTCTTCCTATTTTAATTCCTTTGATTTCCATCTCTTGTCTTATTGCTGCAGCAAGAGTCTCAAGGACTATATTGAAAAGGAGTGGTGATATTGAGTATCCTTATCTTGTTCCTGATTTTAGGGGACATTTTTGCAGTTTTTCCCCATTCAATATAATGTTGGCTTTGGGTTTGTTGTATATTGCCTTAATGATGTTGAGATATATTCCTTCTATTCCAATTTTATGCAGTGTTTTTGACATAAATAGGTGTTGGATTTTGTCAAATGCTTTTTCAGCATCTATTGCTATGATGATGTGGTTTTTGTTCTTGATTCTATTTATGTGGTGAATTACATGTATTGGGTTTCATATGTTGAACCAGCCTTGTTTTTCTGGGATGAAGCCAACTTGGTCATGCTGTATTATTCTCTTGGTATGGTTTTGAATACATATGGCTCGTATTTTGTTTAGAATTTTTGCATCTATGTTCATTAAGGTTATTTGTCTGTAGTTTTCCTTTCTTGAGGTATCTTTATTTGGTTTGGGGATTAATGTGATACAGGCCTCATAGAAGGAATTTGGGGGAGTTCCATCTTTTTCAATTTCCTGGAATAAGTTATTTAGTACTGGTATTATTTCTTTACTGAAGGTTTTGTAGAATTCAGCTGGAAACCCATCTGGGCCTGGGCTTTTCTTTGATGGAAGAATTTTTATTGCCATTTCTATTACTTTGTTTGCTGTTGGTTGGTTTAGGCTTGCTATGTCCTCTTGGTTCAGTTTAGGTAGGTTAATTGTGCTTAGGAATCTGTCAATTTCATTTGTGTTGAGTGTTCCACATTTTAACTCATTGGTTAATTTAAAAAATTGTTTTGAAGTGCCAGGTAACTATAAAAAAATGGATATTTCCTGCTTCAAAACCATTGTGAATCTACAATTATGAGACAGGATGGTGGTGATAACTGGCTATACAAAAAGGTGGACCTGAGCATGATGATGGTTTTACAGAATAGATAACATGTAAATGAAGCTCACTCAGCAAAAAACCATGGGAGGAAGCTCATCTGCATATGAACATAATGTTAGAACAAGTCTAGGTTCAGCAGCAAGTTCACCGGATGGCTCCAGACCAATGCACTCAACAGCCCACCAGGCTCCAGAGAGGAGCGGCAGACAGCGAGCCGAGGTGAGCCGCTGTGGAACATCCGGGAGGAATTCGGCAGATTTTTCTACGCAGGAAGCATCTAAAGCTCCCAGTGGCTGGGCTCAGCACACGCTGCAGGGACTCAGAGCGGAGCTCAAAACCAGAGAAGAAATACGCCAGACTCACAGCCGAGGGTGTGGCAGCGGCACCATAATGCCACCTGCAGCAGCAGCAGCAGTGAATTCACCGAGTCCACTTCAGCTCCATCTGCACAGTCAACAACAGTGAGTCAAATTGCAGGCCCCAGAGGAGAAATCCCAGTACTGTATTCCCAGGGACTTGACCCAGTGGGGGAGTGGCAGTGGCAGAGATATCACACCATAGGAAAACACCCAACTGGGCACCCTCCATGGTCTAAAGCAGCCTTGATTGACTCCCTGCTTCTGAGACTCTGCGATACAACCCAGTAAAGGAGTAAAGGGTCTGAGATACCACAGACTCAAGATACAGAGCACCTTAAGTGAAGTTGTAGTGACCCAAGGGAAGAACCCAGAGAAGGCACAAACTCCCAAAATCATGGGAAAGAGGGATAACAATAGAGCAATGGATGCCCACAACTCTACAACATCAGAACCCAATAAAACAGAAATTCAGAGATTTATAGAAGATCAAATCAGGAAAATAACTGTAGATAATAGAGGTGTTTTGAAAAGAATTCAGAGAGAGACAAAAAGAGATAAAGGATGCAATTAATGAAGTAAAGTCCTCAATTCAAACTACAAACAACCGATTAGACCACATGGAGAACATAATCTCGCTCTTAGAAGATGATCAATTCAAAAATGAACGCATAGTTTCTAATCTAGAAAAAAATATCCCACAGCAGGAATCTGACATTGAAGAAATATGGGACCGTTTTAAGAGAGCAAACCTAAGAATAATTGGATTAGAGGAGGGAAAAGAAGGTGAAACCAAAGCGATCAATAATCTCTTCAAGTAAGTAATAGCAGAAAATTTTCCAAACATAGAGCAAGAGGTCGATACACAAGTCCAGGAAACTTATAGAACTCCCTTTAGACAGGATCGGAGAAGAGGATCCTCACGCCATATAATTGTCAAAATGACCAGTGTGGAAGCCAAGCAGAGAATCTTAAAGGCAACAAAAACTAAGGGCCAAGTGACATTCAGAGGCAAACCAATTAGAATCACTCCGGACTTCCCAAACCAAGTCATGAGAGCCAGAAGGGCTTGGAGTAACATATTTCAAACTCTGAAAGAAAACAACTTCCAGCCAAAAATTTCCTACCCAGCAAAACTTTCTATCAAATTAGATGGAGAAATAAGAAGCTTTCATGACAAACAGAAACTGAAGGAATTTATGTCTTCAAAACCAGTGCTAGAGAAAATACTCAAAGAGATTAAGTACAAAGAAGAAATAGGTAACACACACCAGAACCAGAGAAACAAGATTTTCCATCCAGCAGACAACTAGGATTGGTTATCTGTGGAGATTCATTATTTATGTTAGACTTTTACCTATCTCTAAATTGTATTGTTTGCTTTTATTGTTGTTAATTTTTAGGATTTCTAGTTGGAATATTAATATACCTTCAGATATAGCATTTGGAAATATTTTATGCCATTCTATTAGTATCTTTTAAATCTGTTTACATTGTCTTTGGATATACAATTTTTTTATTTTTTAGGGAGTTTTTATACCCTTCAGTTGCCTGTGCCATTGAAATCATATCCAAGAAATCACTGCCAATTTCAATGTTGTGAGGTTTTATGACCCAGATTTTCTCCTAAAAGTTTATACTCTTAAGATTTATATTTAGGTCTTTTATCTATTTTGAGTTAATATTTGTATATGGGATTAGGTAACGGTCCAATTTTATTCTTTTTCATGTAATTATTATTTTTCAACAGTATTTAGTTAAAAGATTATTAGTTCCTGCACCAAATGTTCATGGAAACTTGTCAAAAATATCTTGACAATATATGGAAGAATTTATCTCTAGGCTTTTTTTTTAACTCCGATGGTTTATATACCTGCCTTTAGAACAGTACTATACTGTGTCAATTATTGTAGCTTTATATGGTTTGAAATCAGAAAATATACACCTTCTAGCTTTGTTGGGTTTTGAGATCGCTTTGGGTATCTAGAGTCCATATTCCATATTAGGATAGATTTTTTTCTGAAAAATAAATATATAAATATAGCATAGTTTCACCTAAAAGAAAAAAAATATTCTCTGGTAAGAAAGAAAGCAAAAAGCAATATTGAAATGTTATCTTTAACTTATCAAAAGCTTCGTATCAGACAAATGAAACTGTTATGTGAGATTATCATTTTAAATTTTGGATAAATTGCTATAATACTAGATGTCAACCACTAAGCCAAGCATGGGAAGGAGGGATGGGGAGGGAATGGGGTGGGGATCAGGTAGGGGGCTGACTGGGCGATGTGTGCATGTATGTCTACAAAAGTTTTTTTTTTTTTTTATCCCACTATGATGTATGAATACAGTGCACCAATAAAAAAAAAGCAAAAAAAGCAAAAATCTTGGTAAATATTTTACTCTTAGCATATTCTTTTGTCATATATAACTTAAAAATAGCAGTATTCTTATTGGTTATTAATTTGTTTAGAAATTAAATGATTTATGAATTAATCAATGAGTTAAGATGTAATAATTTACAATTACTAGGAAAACATTATTACTTTTAATGGAATAAACACAAGGAACAGACACATGATATTACTATCATACATATATAGACATTTACAGTGAGACTGATAATACTCACTGAAGATAATAGCAACTATTGAAAATTCCTCCTAAGACAATTCAAAATAGATCTACAATTCTGGAATATGAAATCATTTTCTAACAGTGGCTAAAAATCAAATTTAACCAGAAAACATTTTGTTAAAATTGCCTGCAATTTGGGCAATTTTACTTGACCTGTAGCCATGGTAATGAATACTTAGGAGGTACCCAAGCCAGTTTTAAACTGATTAAATCATTCAATGGCCAAGGCCATCTATTCACCAACCAATGTTTGACACTTCTTCCCAAAAGACAGGCAATCAGAGACAAACTCACTACAAGAATTATGCTCCCAATCACCCACAGGCACCAATTACCAAGGCTATCAGTAAATAACCATGCTGCTATAGGAGTCAACCAACCCACTTATCTTCAGGACGTTGGCCGATCAAGGGCCCCACTGTTCCCAAAATCCTATGTAAGATAAAAAGACTGCTATACCGTGGCCTGTATAGCTCTCTCTTGCCATAGAAAGAAGACATTCAACATTTGTCTTTTCATTTTAAATATTAAAAACCCTCTTAGTCCTTTTAAGTCCATTACATTGACTGCCCTTTCTATTTCTCAATAAAATGCAATCGACTTTGCAATTCCTTTGATCTACTTACTATAACTAAAGCTATCATAAATGCCGCAAATGAATAAGTAAGCAATGACTCGTCACGATATTGGACTTTTCTGCCTCTGTGGGAGAAATACAGGCCTGCAGCTCCGCCCCGCCTCGAGGCTGTGAGTGAGCTCCCTGGCGGCCCAGCTGTCAGCTGCTGTGGCCGGTGGTGCCGCGCGCAGCAGGAGCGGTTGCCAGAGCGGTTGCTCCTTGGCCTGAGAGGTGGACGGGGCTGTCAGGCACCGACACCTCCCACCTGGGTGGCGGTGATCCGTGACCCAGAGGGGGTCCATGCCGCCTCGCTGCCTGTCGGGGGTGGGCTCCAGGCGCCCTCCTCCCCGGAGGACGCTGCAGTCGCTCTCCGGAGACGTTTTGAAGGTAGACCTGACAAGACTGTTGAGAGACCAGATGTGAAGCCTACGGGACCATGAGCCAATGACACCGAGGTATTTTGATGGAGTAACTGGAAGCCTTGTCCTGAGCTTAAGTAGGAATGGGGCGGGCGAGAGAAAAGATATCAGGACCTCAGTTGGGGGACCTGCTGAGTTTGCCACGGCCAAAAACTGACCACAGCGCAGTGTCAACACGTAGCTGGACATGTAGGTCTGGAATTGATGAGACAGAATTAGGCTGGAGACAGATTTGGAAAAAATAGTAGAAACAAAGAGGTAAAAGTCAGGAGATAAAAGGTCAAGGGCTGAGCCAGAGCCACTTTATTAGAAAAGGTAGAAGACTAGGACTTGCATGGACCAAAGAAGATGGACCACACAGGCTGAAGGAAACATGTGAGTGACTAGAGTCTAAAAGTGAATGAAGAACCTGTTAGGGAGGACTTCTCCATCGGGGCAAGGATGCTGACAGCGAAGTCAGATGAATTCAAAGGAGTTAGGTCAAGACTTAGCAAAGAGGAAACCATGTAAACCTGGGCACACACAATTTTGAAGGAGAGGTTGAGTGACAGTGACCAGTTGACTCGAGAGAATGCAGGGCTGGGGAGGGGCTCAGGGAGAGCACTTGCTAGGCATGCTTGTCAATCCCAGCCTCCAGAAAGAAAGAAAGAGCAGGACGGAAATTCAGGCAGTGGACACAGTAGAGGAATGGCAGAACTGAGTGAGGAGGAGCTCGGTTTCTGCTTGTTTAGATGCATTTTTTTCAGGTCTTATGCAATTAATAGCTAGACCATTTACAACACTTTAATTTTTTTTCTGGTACTAGGAATGGATCCCAGGGGCATTCTACCTCCAAGCAACATTCCCAGCCCTATTTTTTATTCTTTATTTTGAAACAGGGTCTCACTGAGTTGCTAAGGACCTCACTAAGTAGCTGAGGCTGTCTGTGAACTGCAATCCCACTGTCTTAGCCTCCCGAATGCTGGGATTACAAGTGTGCGCCACCTCACCTGGCTCACTATAACGTTTTAATAACTCGAGCCACCAAAAGTACTAAATTCATAAAATTAAAAACTACACAGTCTTGTGAAAGTTTCGTAGCTACTTACTAGCTGATTATCATTTTGCCTGTATTGTGAATAATGACCACAGACACACTAACATTTACACCTAATTCTACATATTATAGTCAACCATCAGAGTATTAGATTCAAATATGGAATTGTTTGCCAGGAGTAGAAATTCAGAAAAGAATCTTTTATACACTGATTTTTTATAATTATATATGCTAGAACTGTTGAGAAACATGGTGTGGTGTATATGGAGATCAGTTTAGAAAAGATGATGTGTGTATAGTGAGCCTTGAAAGAGAATTCTGTGCATCAAGCAACTTAGTGTCTGTGGCCCAAAGCCAGCCCATTGCCTGATTTTGTAAATGAAGTCAAGAGTCTGAGGAAGGGTTTGTATGCAGTGCTACTAAAGGAATCAAGAGTGTAGTATGTGCTAGTTAAGTACTCTACTGCTGAGCCATATGTCAAACCTCTGAAAATAAAAGTTTTATTGGGATATAGACATTCCCATTCACTTCTTACCTATAATGGATCTCAGACTGCAGTAGAGACCTATGGCCCCTAAAAAACCTAAAATATTTGCTATTCTGGATATTAGCAGATGTTTCCAATTCGGCATATCAAAGACCCTTTATTACTTTAACAGCTTTTACTTGCCTACTGAACCACTGATGAAACATGGATTCCCAGTACAACCCCTAGCAATATTCAGGTTGACTGGGGGTCCTATATTTGTGTGCTCATGCATTGGGAACAAAAACAAAAGTCTACTAACCAGTAGATTGTCTGGGGCTGGGGAGAGCTCCACTGTGGCAGGAAGCTTCTTTTGTAGCTCAGCAGATCTCACAAGTATTAGAACACATTTGCTTAACATGTACCCTCCAACTAAATGGTTTAAGTAGCAACTGTAATTGTGAATTACCCAGGATGCTACTATGCAATTTTGCTTTTGAAATGGTTTCATACTATATCATTTTAGGGATGAGATTGATCACTTACCTACTTTCCTATTGACGAATATTTAGATAATCTGCAATGTTATGATATGAAATTGCAATGATAACTATTCTAAACATACACACATATATTTATGCATGCGACATATTTAAATACCTTTAACATACATACTACATAAACTTCATGTACTTAATGTATATATTAAATATAGTCATTTGTCATATGTAATAGGTAATGTATAATGAGTGCTTTGAGTGCATGTGTGCATGTTTGTGTTGGAAAATCATGATTTTCTGTCCCACAAGGATCCAGGTATGCAAGTGAAGCTGATAGGTTCAAAGAATGATACATTTAAAATTCAGCCGGGAGTGGTGGCACACACTTGTAATCTCATTGCTTGGTAGGCTGAGACAGGAGGATCACACAGGTTTGATTCCAGCCTCAGCTACTTAGTGAGGCTCTCAGCAACTTAGTGAGACCCTGTTTCTAAATAAAATATAAGATAGGTCTGGTAGTATAGCCTGGAGGTAGAAAGCCCTTGGGTTTCACCCCAAGTACCACAAAAAAAATTCAGATACCTGTTCCTAAATTACCCTCCAAAAAGTGTTTTCCAATTGCATGTGTCAACAGTGCATCAGAATAACACTGTCCTCACTTTTGCTGATGCTAGTTTTTATTATCATTTTTATAAATACTTATCATTATAATTGAGGGAAAGGGTGTGTTATTGTTTGTTTGCAGATTTCTGATAAAGCATGCAATGTGGAAAATGCTTCTGCAAGCTTAAATTTTGTTCATAATGAATAGTAGTCTAAATTAAAGTAGGTGTGATAGGACAATAACACCAGGTCCTGTGAAACGTTTCCATTCTCTTACCAGTCCACTGGTTTACCCTCCTCAGGAGGAAACTGCTGGATACCTGGCTCTCCACTATTGTCTTGTTTACTTGACATGCTAGCTACCACAGAAGTGCCTTCACATTCATTTTCTCTATTTTCTTCATTACTTTGGGGTATTGTCCATTTTTTTCAACCTTTCAAGAAAAAGTGTGATACTAAGAAAGCTGGTACCTTTGGTGTTTTTATTGGTGTATTGCAGTCATACATTTTAATGGGGTATAAGATGGTGAAGGCATTCATGCACACATCACTGGTGGCACTTTTCATTGAAAGACTTATGTATTTTTTTTCACTGAGATTGTAACTTGACTCAGTTTAATTATTATGATTTCATTCCATAACAATATTTTTGTACCCACTCTAACTTTATCATTTTGGCAATTTTCTTTCATTTCTGTCTGAGTGAAAACAAGTTTTCCAAGATTTCGAAGAGCTATTCTCCAGTCCATGCTTTTATTTCCATCCACTCCTTGTTAAGTAACACTCCCCAGGGAGAAGTGAACAGAAAAAGACACAACTGCCCCTTCTGTCTTCACTTCCTGGGTCTTCCTTAAACAGGTTGGGAGAATGTGATCTGGGGCTTCAGCACCAACAGGATCCCTTCCCTCTGTACACTGATCTATTCTTTGTCAAGGCCTTTCCCACTTCTCTGTTCATTTGAATCCTGGGATATCCCAAAGAGAAGGTGCTCACTGAAACAGGAGCCACAACCCCAGAGCACAGTGAAAGTGCCCAGCTGCTAGTATGAATAGCTGCGAGTATAAAGCTCCAGGAAGGGAGCTGCTGCCCAGAGTTCATCTTCAATAGCCACACACTTGTCCAGCTGGAGGTACAGAAGGAATTACCTACTGTCCCCATCATCTACTTATAATTGGAGCAAAATCAAGAAAGGTGAGATGATTCCTTAAGGTGAGACGATTCCTTCCAAGCTCTTTCACGACAATAACCTAGCATTTATGGCACCAAAAGTGATTAGACAATTCCCTAACACAAGATTAGAAAATGCATCAAATCAATAAGTTAAAAGTGAGACTTTGGCAAAGTAATTTAATGTCTCTTTGCAAGTACAGATGTGTCATGTATGCATAAAGCCTATCTTTGTGTTTTTTTCTTTTCTATAAATTCTTATCTGAAAACTCAATTTCCTCCTTTGGAGTCAAGTTACAAATTTTTCGCTGAGAGTTTATGCTTCAAAGGGACAATAGTATACAGGACAAAATTTACCAAATATGAAATAACATAAGGGAAAAGGCTGATATAACAAATGCACATGAAGGTAGTAAAATTTTTATTTTCTTGTTCTTATTAATTTGGTGCATAGTATATCCATCCTATCAGAGTACTGAGTGTCCAACAGATGCTTGAACACAGCTCTTGGTCCCATCCCCACCATTTCCCTCCCACCTTCCTGACACTCCCCACCCATATCTTGCATATTGAAATTGGATGAGTTGTATACATTCATAGCATCATTTCTACTATTACACTCTTTATGACTTAAGCTTTATCCTTGTACTTGGCTCAGTAATTTTTATAATATCTTATCCCTCATTTTATATTTTTCTCTTGGGCCTGAGGGGAAAAACAAAATTATTTTAAGCAAATATGAAATCTGTAGAACACAACGAATAATTATTTTCCATTTATATAAAGTCTTTGCATCAATAGTTCCTTTCAACTCTTTATAAATTTATAGGCTCTTTAAAATACTACTGTTTTTCTTCTGCAAGGGGAATTTCACTATAAAAAGAAAGATATGATCTTAAGGAAAAAAGAATACTACTACTACAGTTAGTTTTTTTTTCAAAATGGCGACTGAGGGACATAGCACTTCTCAGTAGCTGAAGCAAATAAAGTTAAAATACTTAGAAAGCAGTGTCTTAATCAACAAAACAAATACATACCAGGAACCAAAACAGATCCAAGTACCTCGGCAGAACCCTGAACTTGAAGAAGAAGAAGAACAAAGATCGGACACCGGACCTGCTGCAGATACAATTGGAACGCCCAGCTGCAGGCTGCTTGGGCAGCTGCTTGCACGGCTGCCTGCCTGATATTACTGCGGCAAGATAATTCGGGACTGAAAACGCACCTAGGGCCTCATCTTAAGCAGTGAGCAGCACCCACGTCAGAATTCTGTGTGCTCACCAGCGACTGGAACACAACACAGAGACTCTCACAGAACCTGAACCAAGGAAGCCAGGTACCTGAGTGCGTCTAGAGAAAGTGCGGGTCCTAGCGTGCGCCCCTGCCCCAGCCCCAGCACCGGCCCAAGCATCAGAACCCAGCACTCTCCTAGCGCACCTTGTCTGCGCCCCGGTCCCCTGCTAGTAGTCAGTGCCTGCGCCACTGCCACCCCTAAATCGGAGCCTGCCTGTGTGTCTAGTCCCCGAAACCTTGCCAGAGCCTGCCTTCCAGGCTGTGAAAGCCCTGTGTGCCCCATAAATCTCCTTGGGGCACCCCCAGCTTCTACGTCCCGCGGGAGGCAGAGACCATTGCTGGACACCGCGCATTACCTGTGCACCTGGAACCTAGAGCACCTATCCTGCACCCCTGGCCCACCGCTGGGTGTTCCCACCCACCCGGTAGCCAGATGCTTAGTTCTAAGCGAGAACTCAGCTCAATACTCCTTGGAAGAGCATACCAGCAGCAATAGGCAGCTGAATCCAATCACACCTGGGTCCAGTAATAGCAGCGCACCCAGCCTGCACTCTCGGAATAGGCAGAGCTCCGGCAGTAAGTGTGGGCATCCAGGAACCAGCATCCATTTGCCCACCAATGGTATTTTAACGCATGGAAAAAAGTTCAGCAACATTGTCATTAGTGTAACGCACAGTAAAACCATACCAATATGCAAACACATACCCAGTATGAGTGGTCTATAAAATCAACACAACAAAGCTGAATAGAGCATTTGTGGGTGGAGATGGAGTTGGAGAAGCATGCCTGCCTCAGGTTGTATGTGCTTATGGAAAGAGGGAATAGGATGCTTCTCTGGGAGCCTGAGATTGAAGGATGATAAGTTAAGGACAGCCTCAGCAATGTAGTGAGACTCTCTGCTTTTATGAACCCTAAAGCCCAACTGGAATATGCTGCCTACGTCCTCATAGGGAAAACTTTTTAGACGGTGACAGGAGGTTGCTCTGTCAGGAACTGCTATGCAATTACAATGCACCATTTTGAGCACTGGACATGTTTCAAACTCATGTAATCCTCAATTCTGTGAGACATGTAACAAGAAGATATTTTATAATAAAAGAAACTAGGCAGACAAAGGCTAGATACCTTGCCCAATCTCATACTTATGATCACAGGCAGACCCAAAGTTCAAACCAGAAATTCTGTCTCCACAACTTGTGGATCACAATGTGCTCTGACACTAATATTTGTCTTTAAGAATTTTGAGTGGTATAATAACAGGTGAATTTATAGAATTGTTCCATTCCTGATTGTGACTGTAAAGAGTGAACATTTTCAAATATTTTTTAAAATAGTTAAACAAAGGCTGTTTTGAAAATTGACTTTCAATAAATTACATTTTCATGTTCCTGAAGAAATGTATCAATAGGCACCACTTGTTTCAGTTATTCACCCAATATAGAATAAGCTAGTAGAATGAAGCCAGGATTCTATGCTTTACAATGATCTAATGAATTCATCTCTGCTAAACTGTAAATATTTTATTTCTATGCTTCTGCAACAAAAGTTTCCCCTTTAATAATCTACAATCTGCACATATTAAATTGATACCATGATACCTGAAGTGCTTATACAATCATAGCTAGTCATGGTGACATGGCCAAACATAGGAATAATTAAATTCTGCTCAGTAAAGTCTATGTTTTTATTTTATTCCATAATTCAAAATATCTATCCATGATCATTTATCTTTTATACAATCGTTTGCACCTTCATTTACATTAGGATATTACATCTGTTAACAAATTCAGGGGGAAAAAAAACCTCTTACTATAAAAATATATGGGAATACAAGTTCTAAGGACAATAACTTTACTATAAATCCTCAAAGACAATGATCAAGCTTTCTAATACAAACTCACTAAACTGAATATAAATGTCTTTTTTTATTCTATCATATCCAACAGCAGAAAAATATTTTCTAGACCATTCTATGTAAAACAAAATAACTCTATTAAATCCACATTCTTCCTCCCTTATTGCCCTCTTCACTTTGACTGCCTTTTCCAGAACATGTGAGTTAATAAGTTGTCTCTGCTTCTGCACTACCATCAGGCTTCTCTGGGAACCAGTTACTAAAACTGCTCCTTGTTCGAGTCCCTTGTCCCTCTCCCCATCGACCTTTCAACACCACCGATGCTTTTGAATATCTCTCACTTTCCTCAGACTTTAATATTCTGCTTTGTTTTCAGAAAAGGACATCATTACAAACATTTCTACAGAGGGAGTGAGGAATTGATTTTTTATATGAAAATATTTAACATCTTTATTCATCAGGAAAATGCAGATCAAAAATTCCATCACTCTTCATTTATATGACAATCATCAAAAATACAAATAAAAATAAATGTTGTTGAGGATGTGGAGAATGGGAGTGGAGGAGGAACACTGTACACTGTTGGGGGAATATAAATTAGTACAGACACTATGAAAATAAATATGGAGATTTCTGAAAAATTATAAGTAGAATGCCAGTATTGACACCTCTCCTTTGTATTTACCCAAAAGAATTAAAATGAGCATGATTTAGAGATACAATGTTTATCACAGCAGTTAACAATAGCAATGTTATGGAGTTAGATAAATGGGTAAAGGAAATAAGGTATATATGCATAATGGAGTTTTATTCAGCCATGAAAAAGAATAAAATTGTTTCATTTGCAGTGAAATGGATAAAATTAGATACCATAACTTTGAGCAAAATAACTGAGACTAAGAATATTATTGTATGTTTCCCCTTATATGTGGAAGCTACAGGGGAAAAAGGGAATGCTACTCAAGTAAAAGGGTGACCATTAGGATAGAGGGCAGGGATCAGTAGTAGAGAGGTGTCAGTAGGGTTACTGGGGAGTGCAACTGACCAACTGTGTTACCGGTGGGGTTCAGTCCTGTGGGGGGCAAGTCCACTAGCGGTCGGGGGCCTCAGAAAGATGGGTCAAAAGGCAGGCGGCGTTCTGCAGATCCTTATCTGCAGCGGTTTCTTTCCCTCTATGAATTCCTCAAGTTTTTTAGTTACGACGTTTTGGAAAAGAAACCTGAAGTGGACAAAGGCTTCTTGAGCCAATGACACTTTATTATGAAAAACCCAAGAAATTTATACACTTCACCAGTAAAGTTAAGAGAAAGGGGGGCGGGTGTCTCTCAGCTGGCTGTTGGCCTTTGAAGAATTAACTTCTGTTTCTCTCCAAGGTCTTGCAGATAAGCAGCTCCAGGTGGCAGCCTCCCAGGATAGTCGAGGCTTGGGAGCTTCTCAGGGGAATCTTCTTTTAACCCTTCCTGGAACTTTTCATCTTTTGGGCTCAGTTCATATAACAAGTGTGGGGAGATTTGGTAATTCAGGTATTGGCATCTTATCTTCTGAATCTGAAAGCTTAAGCATACTCACAACACAGTTTGGCAGACAAAATATCACAAACAACACCACAAGGTTTTTAGTTCTAATTGTCAGATGTATTTTCTTAACTGCTGAGCACTCTTTTTTAAACAACAAGCCTATTAAAAGGATCCACTTATCTTTAATAATCCACTTCCCTGTCACAAACTCTCTGCAACCTGCTTCTAACTTTCTAATTCCTTTCTTTCCCAGTTGGGACTTTCTTATGATAAGCTCTTCTTCATGCAAAAATGCTTTTCTTACTCTTACGGTATTTCTTTTCCTTCATACATATATATATTTAGAATGTCTGTCCTTTATTCTGTCATATTCATTTCTAACTATGCGGCCATTTTTTCTGTCTCCTGGAGTGCTCACACTGAGGTAAAAGTTAACAGTCTTTTTCTTTGGGTCTATTGTATTTGGGCAGCTAAGTTGTTTCTTTAAGGTCACACACAAGGTTTTTCTCTGTCTCTTGGCAGGATTTGCCAGAGTTAACGATGAAGGTCGGAGGCCATTTGTGATTGCTGCAGCTGGGGTGCTTATCACAGTACCTGAATTCTGGCCAGTCTCTCATTATTGTTGAGCAGAGCCAAGGACGTTTAAACAAATTATTAGAAAGTTTATCTCCACGGACTCAGTTTCTTTTTATAGTCCTAATTTCACATCACTGGAGCAACTCGTGTAGAAAGTTAAAGGAAATATTAATAGTCATGAAGGGTAAAAGTGGGGGATATTTTGGCCAGAGACGATACCTCTTTCTCGGGGCATTCTGCCGATTAACTATGTGGAGTGGGGGTCTCAACACATAGATGCCGAGGCAGCAGGATGTCTTGGCACAACTGTCCATGTATGTGCAAATATGCCACGATGAAACCCATCAGTAAAAGTGAGGCCCACCAATAAAAAAGTCTTTGGGTATGCAAAATTGTGAAAGTGGACAGTAATTTGTCCTTCTGTACGGTTTTCTTGGTCTCTGTGTCCTTATTCTACCCCCACATCCCTCTCCCTTGTAAACCCACAGCCAAATAGGGCTCCCAATCCAGATTTTCTATATTACAGATAGCATCTGTTGAACCTTATTTTCTGAAGAACTTGTATACTCTCTGACTTTTCAAAAGACAATAAAGTTAATCAGATGAGCCAACACCACACTATAGTATTACCCAAAGCATTGCCATCCTTCATAGTCCTTTGGAAAGTGCTTGTACAGGACTGAAAATTTTTTTCTTTAAAAAATTTTGATTCTGCTTTAATTTTTTTTCATTTATTTTTTTCATTGGTGCATTGTATTTATACATCATAATGGGGTAAAAAACTTGTGTAGGCATAAATGCACCAATCACTCAGCCAACCCCCAACCAGTCCCCACCTCACTCCCTCCCCATCCCTCACTCTCATGCTTGGTTTAGTGGTTGACTTCGATATGAAAGAGTACATATGCGCTTGAAGCGTTTTGCTCTCCCTATCTCCCATCTCCACAGTTAGGTTGTCTTATTTGCTCCTCTATAGGATCTCTTTTTTTTTCACCTGGAGTTCCTCCTATGACCCCATTCACCCTAGCTTTCACATATTAGGGAAAGCATCCAATTCCTTACTTTTTGTGACTGACTAATCTCACTTAGCATAATGTCCTCAAGATCCATCCATTTCCCTGAAAATACCACAATTGTATTTTTTTATAGCTGAGTAAAATTGCATTGTTTATATATCCCACAGTTTTGTAATTCATCTGTTGATGGACATCTTGTTTGGTTCCATAGTTTGGCTATGGTGAATTGCGCATCTATGAACATAGATACACATGCATTAGTTTGGTAGTTTGGTTTCCGAGAAGTGGTATTGCTGGATCAAATGGTATAATTGTTCCCATTCTTCTGAGGATTCTCCATACTGTTTTCCAAAGTGGTTGCACTAATTTGCAGTCTCACCAACAATGTTTTAGAGTTATCACTTCTCTACATCCTTGCCAGCATTAGTTGTTGTTTGTGTTTTGGATGATTGTCATTCTAGTTGGAGTTAGGTGAAATCTCAGGGTAGTTTTGATTTGCATCTGTCTTTTTGCCAATGATGTTGAGCATTTTTTCATGCATTTATTGGCCAATTAAATTTCTTCTTTTGTGAAGTGTCTGTTTAGTTCACTTGCCCATTTGTTATTGGATGATTTTTTCTTTAGTGTTGACTTTCTTGAGTTCTCTGTATATTCTAGATATTAGTCCTCTATCAGAGGGGTAGATGGCAAAAATCTTCTCCCATTCATTTGGTTCTTGGTTGAGAAATGAGATAATTTAAAATCATTCTCAGAAGAATAAAAAAAAGCGATGGAACTTTCATGCTGCAACTATATTGAAACCCCAAATAAGAAGCAACATGTGCCTTCTCACAGGTTCTAATATTCCAGTGTTGCACAGACCAGAAAATTTTAAGTTCTAACTTTGATGATTATTTCATTCTTTGTGTCTAGTAACTCAGAGAAAAATAGCTATTGTATCTTAATTTAACTCCAGTTATTTATAAATATTACCTCATTATCTCTATACTATATTATACTCCACTAAGTTGTACAATGCACCAATAAAAAATTTAAAAAAAAATAAAATAACAGAAGCATCTCCAAGGACTCGGACAGTGATGGAGATGACAATGCTGCTGCTGCTGCTGCTGATCCTTCTCTATCTGACTCAGAACCATCAGAGAGCTTTGCTAGAAGCATGCGTGATCACCACATTTACCTCAATGGAGAAGGCAAAACTTTCCTCATGTATGCAGAGTGATGAGTCATGATGGGGTTAACTAATATAACATTCTTAAAATCAATAAATTTACTTTTTTAAATCTGTGCTTTGTAATCACACATCTTGATGAATTTTAGCACAATAGAGGCTAATCTACACATTGTACCCCAGTGCTTACCCCACTTATTCTCCCTCTTCAGCTTCCTGTGCTCAACACAGGGATTGGCTTTGATAAGTGTGTGTATGTACATCATGTCCACTGACGTGTGTCCCTGTAAGTCCCCCATCCAGGTCTGCCTAAGTTAGGTTCCCTCCTTCATTCCACTCAAGTTTTTCCTCCCTTGTCTGGATCTACTTTAAATCCAGAAGCTCTACAGAGCTTCCTTGGAAGGCCACTTTGAAGATATTCTGAAAACACAGGCAGACATGCAAATAGCATGTCTGAAAATCAGATCACTTGAGGGGCCAATTAAAAGTTGGCACCTGCCCTGGGGACAGATGGTAAGGAACCTCTTAGAACTTAAGGAAAGATTCTACAGAAATATAAAGGAGGGTTCAGTTCTGGTGGCAAAGATCAAAGGAAAGTTTGACCTCTTCCTGCAACATCATTTGAACCTATCCAAGAGTTGAGGAGGATCCCGACTGTATTGGCCAGCAGAAAAGACGAAGGGATCCACGGGGAATTCAACATGATGTCTGGGCTCTGTGTGGGCTCCACCTATGGCTAACAGGCGGAGGGTTGCTCACTAGGGTGTAGCTACATCTAGGAAGCTCAGCTGCCAAGGCACAGTGCTCTGCTTTGGGAAGAGTAGCAGAGCATAAAAGCCTATACACAGGTGAAATAAATGAGATGGAGCTTTTCAGGCTAAATCTGTGTATGACCATGAAGACTCAGGGATCTGGATCAGTAAGGACAACCTGGTAGTAAAGCTTAATTCATCTTAATTGGACCATAGGACCAATTTTAAAAGTAACACTGCAGCAACACAGTCAAAACACTGATTCAAATAGCCTTTTCTTCTCCATCCTCTTCCTTGTAGAAGAGGATTATGATCCATGTGCTTAAGGAAGCCCTAGGTTCATGGCATATTCAGGGAGGAGGGTGTAGAAGCAGCTTCTAGGGGAAAGTAAGAAGATTTTCTGCTATGCTGGTCTTTTCCAGATCCAAATAACGAATTAGTAAAAAAAATCAAAGGTGACTGTATTTGACTCCCATGCCTAGGAGTTGGACTTGCAGTGCAATGGACCATGCTGAGAACTCTCAGGATAAAAAGTCCTGGGATATTGGTTTGGGGTATTGCTGGGAAGAGCAGTTCCCTAGCATGCATGAGTCCTGGGGTCCTGATATAAAGACTCCTGCACACACTGCAGCTTCTGAAGGTCACTTTTTGCCTGGTTTCTGGCTGATGAAATGGACTAATCCACTGGCATCCCAAAACTATGGGAACTAAACTGAACTCTGACCAGATGTATAAGATGCAACAGTTGTAATGATTGTGAACCTGCATGTAATGTTAACTAGCATTTCAGCTAAACACTTATATATCATAGCCACTGTCTCTAGCATGAGATAATGCCATCCTTCCATAAAAATATTTGGTAAAAACACTGACCCCTCACAGAAGCAAAGATCTGACTTGGTGTCTTGGGTGAAATTTTATTGCTAGCATGAGAGCAGTTCTGAAACAGTAGTGATAACTTATAAGGTAATTTAGTATAAAACCAAAGTAGCTCCATTTTGTTTCCCCTGCCATTTTGTAACAATTTCTCATAAGCTCTCCACACCTCCCCCCATCCCCAATATAGAGTTGTTTGTGCAAGGTTTAAAACATGTGGTTCTTGTCAATCAGGATGTGGCTAACCACAACATTCTGGTTGGCCTGAGTAATCACCATATATGGATCGCAGCTGTGTGTTCCCATTCTAAGCTCCTGCTAACAGCTTTTTGGCTTCTGTATTTGGCTTGCTTGCAGTAGCTTATGTGGTGATTGGGTTAATATGAAATGTGTAAGGATCTGATTGGTCCCTTGTTAGTATAAAAGGTTCCTGTTGCCTAGTGTTGGTGTGTTTCTACACCCATCCTTCTTTGCTGAAGGTACTGCTGCTGCCCAGCTAATAAAGTCTTCCTATTGTAAAGACCCTTGGACCTCAAATCTCTCATTTCTCACTAAACTTGCATATATTTTGGAGGCCCCTGTGAGATTTTTGAGAGAAAATCAGAGTTTCCAGCAGGAATCAAATTTTGCCTCCTCTTGTGGTCCTCTGGGCTAGCTAAGGGAGTAGAGGGATCTCCTGAGACGACGTTCCTAAGCCTCACTCTCTGATGGCACCCTGAGTCCATGATCAGGCACCCTTTGGTGAAGTTGGCTGGAATTCTGGTAGGTCGACTATCTGGGGTGTCCAGACAGGCTAGACGCAGCTGCTCACACCAACTCCAGGGATGGAACGAGATGTTGTCCCAGCCCTGTCAGGACTGACTAGTCTTCTATGTTGTCCAAATATCTGTTGTATCTCTATGTTTGTCCCAATTCTCATTTTGTGGTTTTTGTTCATCCTAATCTGTGCTCTTGCTTCACTCGGCTTTATACCCTTTTTCAATTATGGGTCAGACTCAGTACATGACGTTCCAATGTCCAACCTTTCTTCAATGTTTTCTTGATAATATTCAGGACTTCCAAAACTGTGCCTCAAAACATGGCACAACTGTCGACCCTTTTTTCTCCACAGATTATACGAAATTGATTGGCCAGATTTTAACCTTGGGTGGCCACAAGAGGGTACCATGGATCTCCCTTCTGCCCTCAGAGGGCAGAGGGTCATCTTTGGGTAACCAGGCCATCCTAATCAAGCTCTTTCCTTACCTTCTGATTCCTGTCCTCCTCAGTACCTGCATGGGATCCTCTTATAGCCCTCAGCCTGACCCCATTCTCCCTTTATGCCAGGCCCCTTCGGTGGCCAGTCCCTTCATGGTTTATGTGCTGTTTACTACTAGTGACTTGTATAATTGTAAAAAACCAAAATCCTTCTTTCTCTGCATTCCCCAGGGTATCATCTGCCTCCTCAAGTCTATCTTTTTCACCCAACAGCCTACTTGGGACAACTATCAGCAGCTCCTCCAGACTCTATTCACCTCTGAAGAGTGGGAGCAGGTCTGCCATGAAGCACAGCAAGCAGTCCTTGGCCCTGATGACCACCCTACTACTGACCCTACCCAATTGGAGAATGTCTTTCCAAGGGCTCACCCCAATTGGGATCACAGTGAGGATGAAGGTAAGGAGTCTCTAGACCAGTACCACCAGACTTTCTTGCAAGGGGTCTGGGAAGCCACCTATAAGTCCACAAATTTGTCCAAGTTGAGTGAAACTGTACAAAGCCTTTCAGAAGCACCCAGTGCTTTCTTGGAGTGCCCCTGAAAATAGGCCATAAATCTGGCTTTTGTTTCTCAGTCGGCCCCAGATATCAGAAATAGTTACAGAAATTAGAAGGATTCAAGGGTAAGGTACTGTCAAAATTAGTGGAAATTGGTCAATAAGTCTTTGATAACCAGGACCCCTCAGAAAACAGAGAAGTGAGGTACCTGGCTAAGATTCTCCTAGCTGGCTTGGGGGATAGCTCCTAGTTCTAAAAAGACTCTCCTAAAGGAAAACAGAAGTCCAAAGAAGAACCTCTGCTGGGAAGGAACCAGTGTGCCTGCTGTAAGGAAGAAGGTCGTTGGAAGAATGAATGTCCTAACAGAAAGAAGGGCCCAACAACTGGACTCCAGTTACAAAATGAAGAGGACTGAGGAAGTCAGGGCTCCTCTATAATGAGCCCCTGGGATCCCGGGGTAACCTGGATACAGAGAGCATACCTGTCAATTTTCCGGTGGACACTGGAGCCACTTTCTCAGTTCTAACCCAGCCTGCTGGGCCTTTGCCAAAGGATAAAGTGCCTATCCAGGGAGCAACAGAAAAAACCCAGAACTATCCATGGACAAAAGAGAGAATTACTAACCTAGGAAAAGGGATGTTCATCCACTCATTTTTGGTGATGCTAGAGTGTCCCTACCCTCTGCTGCAGCATGATTTGTTGCAAGAACTTCAGGCCACCATTTTCTTCCAAGGGTATGAGGCTTCTTTGAGCTGGCAAGCCCCATCACACATCTTAGTGACTTGTCCCTTGAGGGAAGAATATTTGTTAAATGATTTTCAAGTAATTTAGATAAACAAGAACAGACTGATCTTTTGGCTGAACTAAAACTCAAGGTCCCTCAGGTCTGGGCAGAAGACAATCCTCTGGAAATGGCAAGACATTGACACCCCTATTGTGGTTCAGTTGGGCAGCAATGCCACCTCAATAAGAATAAGACAATACCCGATAAGTCTAAAAGCCCGGAAGGGAATAACTAAACATATTAATAGAATTCTCAAGGCTGATATTTTAACCCAGTGCAAGTCCCCATGGAACACCCTACTGCCTATACAAAAGCTGGGCACTGACAATGATCGACCGGTCCAGGATCTGAGGGAAGTAAACAAAAATGGAAATCCTACACCCCACTGTGCCCAATTCTTATACTCTTCTCAGCTTCCTACCACTGAGCCATGTCATCTACAGTGTCCTGGACCTAAATGATGTGTTCTTTAGCCTTCCATTTGGCTGAGGTGAGTCAGCCCCTCTTTGCCTTTGAATGGACAGATCCTGAGTGGGGATTCTCAGGACAGCTCACATGGACAAGGCTGCCCCAGGGGCTTAAAAACTCACTGACTCTATTCAATGAGGTGTTAATCCAAGGCTTACAACCTTCTAGGCATGCCCATCCAGAAGTTATATTACTTTAGTATGTAGATTATTTGCTTTTGGCAGCTAGGACTGTATCTGAGTGCCACACAGCTACTCTGAACCTGCTGGAGACTCTTCAAGAACTGGGTTACCGAATTTTCACCACAAAGGCCCAGGCCTGCTGCCTCTAGGTCACCTACTTGGGATATTTATTTAAAGAAGGAGGCCTGAGCCTCTGCTTACATCAGATTCAGGCTATTACACAAATCCTAAAACACCAAATCCATGAGTTTCTGGGGCTGCTGGATGCTGTTGGCTTTGGATTACAGGGTTTGCAGAAATTGCTAAGCCGCTCTATGAAGCCACCAAAAGGAAGGGAAAGAAAATACAATGAACAAAGGTCAAACATGAGGCCTTCCAGGTGCTAAAAAGAGCTTTGACTCAGGCACTAGCCTTGGCCCTCCCCAATTTGGAGAAGTCTTTTCAACTGTATGTGGATGCAAAGGGAGAGATCTCTAAAGTGGTCCTTGGAAGAGGCCAGTTGCTTAGATTTTGAAAACGGATGATGTGGCTTCAGAATGGTCCAACTGCCTAAGGGCTGTAGCAGTGACTGCCCTTCTCGTCAAGGAGGCTTCAAAATTAGCCATGAACCAAAAGCTTCAAATAATTGTCCAACATGCCATGGAAACTGTTCTCAGATCCCCCCCCCATCCCAGATGAGTAGTTCTCCAATGCATGATTGACTCATTATCAGACCTTAGTCCTAGATATACAGAGAGTTAAGTTTCTTTTCACTTCATCCCTGAACCCAGCCACCATGCTGCCAAACAGTGTCACTGATACTACCCCAGAACATGATTGTCTGATGACCCTGGAAAAATTCCAGGGGACAAGAATGGATCTGAAAGATTCACCTTGGGATCAGCCAGACCAAAATCTCTTCACAGATTATAGCAGCCTTATCTTGGATGGTATCTGATATGTTGGAACAGCTTTGGTAACAGCTACTAAGGTAATATGGACACATGCACTGGGATATGGGACTTCAACTCAGAAGTGAGAGCTCATTACTCTGACACAATCTCTTTGGTATGGCAAAAACAAAATTATTAATGTCTATACAGACAGTTGCCACTGGCCATGTCTATGGGTCCATATATTAAAAACAGGGACTCCAGACTTCAGAATGAAAAGACATCAAAAATGCCCCTGAAATTCTGGCACTTCTGGAAGCCCTCTAGCTCCCCCAAGAGGCCATCATCCATTGTCAAGCTCACCAGAAAGATAATTTCTTTGAGGCCCAGGGAAATAATTTGGCTGATCAAGCTGAAAAAGCATCGGCACTAAAACCAGTGGGGCCATTACAAATCCTGTCCACAATTCCAGACCACCATCTCCTGGAACACCCACATTATTCAGAACAGGATCCCAGGGAGTTGCAAGACAAGGGAGCAAAGATTGACTTGAGCATGGGATGGGCCATGCAGCCAAATGGACAGATTTATATCCACAAGGCACTAGGAAAAATCCTAGTCCAGCAATTCCATTATTCTACTCACCTGGGAGAGATAAAGCTTTATGAACTCCTAAAAAAGGACTATTACATTATCAAAGGGCGACAGCTTATCCAGGACACTGTGTGTAGATGCTTGATCTGTGTTCAAGTAAATTCCTGGCACCATGGGGGGCCACCACCAAACTCCATGAGTTGAGACATACCTGTCCGGGAGAACACTGGGAGGTGAACTTCATGGAGGTAAATCCCGGCAAATATCAGTACAGGTATCTCCTCGTTTTTGTTGATACCTACTCAGGATTGGTAAAAGCCTTTCCCACAAGCACTGAGACTTCCCAGGTAGTAGTAAAAAAGTTAGTCTTAGAAATCATTCCTCAATTTGGTATGCCCTTTACTGTGGGGTCTGACGATGGCCCGGCCATCATGGCCAAGGTTACAAAAGACTTATCTAATTTACTTGAAATAGACTAGAAACTCCACTGTGCTTACAGACACCAGAGTTCAAGTGTAAAGAATGAACAAGAACCCTCAAGGAAGTCCTCACTGAACTGATTCTGGAGACTGGCGGTAGTTGGGTAGAGCTCCTCCCCTTTGCCTCTGGGTATGGTGTACTCCTTAGGTAAAGGGAATCACCCCTTTTGAAATTCTATTTGGACATCCACCACCAATACTGCCTAAGTTAGATCAAAACACATATATAAATATTAATCAGGATTTGCTTAGTTCATTATAGGCTCTGCATAAAATCAGGACTGGAATTCAAACTGCATTGGCCACCAGCAGAGTAGATCAGCAGGAGAAGCCTACGCAACCGCTCTATGCCTTCCAACCTGAAGACCAGGTGTTTATAAATAAAACTGCCTTCCTCTTCTTTAGAACCTTGATGGATCAGTTTGGTCCCTGGATTATGATTCGCATCATATGAACCTCCATTAAGGTCACTGGAAAGTCAGCGTGGGTACAGTGGATGCATGTAAAGACAGCCCCAGACCAGGATCCTGTGGAGAACACGACATGGAAGGTGGCCTGACAATCAGACCCACTAAAGATAGACTTTTAAGATTTTGGTTGTAATAGCCCTCAACCACCTTATCCTGGTTAAATGTTGGGAGTGTAGCAAATGTCTTTCTTGGGCTACCCCTCTCTATTCATCAAACTTGTTCGCAAGAACTATTACTAGGCAAAAGCTCATGCTCCACTGGTGGTATCACATACTACTAAGAAGCTGTCTTCATAAAGGACAATACACAGGGCTGTGGTGGAAGAATAGGACAAGTAGGGGGGAAAAAAGAGAAGTAGTTTTCTGGGAGCGTCCCTTACCCCCTAATGCAGGGCTGCCTTCCTATAGTTGCAATAATAAGAATATGGGCTATTATGGAAGTAGGCTGCTATGAATCACCCCAAAAGTGTATGGTGAGTGGAATAACCTCCTGGCAGGTAGTATCATCAGGACAAACTGCAGGGAGAATATGCGCTGGGAAAAAAGGTGATATCATGTGTTGGTTTTTGCATCCCCCACCTGGTATGTCGGATGGAGGAGGAGTACAAGACTTAGCCCAAAAAGAGTATATTAAAAAGAGAGTTGAAGCTATCAGATTTGAGCCTGATCTCCCTGAGTACCACCCAGTGCATCTCCCAAAGATGAAAGGGCCCCAGTTTTTGGACCCTGAGACCCAAACCCTGTTGGAAGTAGCTCATGGGCTGTAAAATTCAACAAACCCTACCCTGGCTCAGAGTTGCTGGCTATGTTTGAAAATTCGGCACTTCTAGTTGATTACAACAGCATCTTGGTCTCTTTTCCATCTCAATGCTCCACTCTGTCCCCCAGAGTTGAGATCTCCATTCCTTGTGAGCAGGATCCTGTAATCTGCACAATGAGTCCAGGCACTGAGGGAGATGGAAACGTGCACCATGATTTATGCAGTATTAATCTGTCTCTATCCACTTTGCCCCCAGGACCACTAAGTTCACCCATAAGTGGCACTGTTTTCTTGTGTGGAGATACAGCTTACAGCATCCTTCTGGCTAACTGGACAGGACTGTGCACATTGGCCTTGCTGCTCCCCAGAATAGACATTGCACCCAATAACCAAACTCTACCCATCTCTGTATATGAAAACTTCAAACCCCGAGTTGAGAGAGCTATCCAGCTTGTGCCATTGCTTATAGGATTGAGAGTAGCCACTGTTAAAGAAACTGGGGTAGCAGGAATAGGTACCTCCTTACATTGCTATACAACCATGTCAAGTCAAATGATAGATGATTTGCAGTAAATATCTGGAACTATTCTAGATCTCCAAGTCCAGCTAGATTCCCATGCTGAGGTGCTTTTGCAGAATAGAAAAGATTTGGACTTTCTAACTGCAAAAGAAGGTAGGGCTTGTTTATTCTTAGGAGAGAAATGTTGCTTTTATGCCAATAAGTCTCATATTGTACAGGATAAGATTAAACAGTTACAAGATAATTTAGATAAAAGGAGGGAAAACAGGCAGCTAGGTATTCTGTGGATAGGATTACATGGATGGCTCCCATATCTTTTGCTTCCTTTGGGCTCTGTGCTAGTAATCTGCCTATTTGTGCTTATAGGGCCTTGTCTCATTAATTGCTTCACTGGATACATACAAAAGCGCATACAGGCAATAAAGTTAATGGTACTCTGAACTCAATACATTCATCTGGCCAACATGGAGAACTAGGATACAGTATAAACCAAAGATTTGCTTTATGAGTAACAAAAACCAGAAGGGAATGTAAAACCAAAGTAACCCCATTTTGTCTCCCCTGCCATTTTGTAACTAAGTTTTCATAAGCTCCCCTTGCCTCCTTCCCAGCCCCTATATAGAGTTGTTTGTGCAAGATTTAAAACATGTGGTTTCTGTCAAAATGTTCAACCCCAACATTCTGGTTGGCCTCAGCAACCACCATATATGGATCACAGCTGTGTGTTCCCATCCTAACCCCCTGCTAACAGCTTTTTGGCTTCTGTATTTGGCTTGCTTACAGTAGCTCATGTGGTGATTGGGTTAATATAAAATGATAAAGGACCTGATTGGCCCCTTGTTACTATAAAAGGTTCCTGTTGCCTGGCCTTGGCACACCCCTACAGCCAAACTTCTCTGCTAAGGGTATTGCTGCTGGCCAGCTAATAAAGGCTTCCTATAGGAAAGACCCCTAAATGCTCTCTTTTTTTTTCAGGTGAACTCACCGCTGCTGTAGCCGTCAGGTGAACTCACCGCTGCCGCTGGCAGTATGGCGCTGCTGCCGCGTCCTTAGGCGTCAGGATGGTGTATCTCCTCTGTGCCTCTGAGCTCTGTTCTCAGTCCGCTTTCTCTCTGGAGCCTGGTGATATTTTTGTTTCTCTGGTGATGGTGTTTTCTGGCTATGAAAGGCGCTGATTTTGTGGTAATGGAGATTGGTTGTTAGCGGGGCTCTTAAGCCCCGCTTTTCTCGGTCGCCATCTTCCTAGAGGTCCTCAGCTGTCCTTTCTTAAACTATCGGGGAAAGAACAAAATCGAAGTTGGGGAAACATAGAACTAGGAATGTACATACCTCTTTATTTTCCTTTCCTCTTCAATTTCTGTCTCCAGTGCTTGTTTTCTGGCAGTCAGATGGTTCTTCTCCAGATGCAGGCTCTCTTTCTGCCCTTGAAGGCCTGTCAAGTCCTTAGTTAATTCTTCCATTTTAGTACTGCTCTCTCCTCTGCCTACTGCAGCTGGCTGAAGGACAGAAACAGAACAGTATGGGTGTGGTGCAGGGAAGCTAGGACAAGGCCATCACTGCCAGGAAGTGGTCACCAGCCCAGCCCCTGGTGAGTGGTCTGCAAGACCTCTGAGGACAAACCGCTCAATCCGATGCTCTAGAAAGCCTGGCTCAAGCTGCTGGAGGAAAGGAGAGGGGGTGTGGCCAGGCAAACACTTTTTGGACACTGATGACCTAACCCTCAAAACAAAAAAAACTCACATTTGCATATTAACTGGCAGTTTACTAGAAACAACTTTGAGGAAACTTACCAGATGTAAAAGAAGACTATCTCGTTCGTGGGCCATATTTTCTGTTATAGCAATAAGGTTTGCCATTTGCCAGGTCGCAGACTTTTCACTCCTCATGGCACTTTTCACTGACTTATTCAGGATATTAACTTGCTTTTCATAGTCCTAAGAAAGTTCCCTAATAATCATAAATAAAAAATTAATTAGTCTGCATGACTATGGCACACTGAATAGCTGTGTCCAGTAATCTCCATTACTCTTTTCCCGTTTATAGCCACTGATATGAAAGGAAGAGGTAAAACAAAGGAAATAAATTATTCTTCAGCTGTCCTTTGTTTTTAAATATCGGGGAGAGAACACAATCAAAGGTGGGGGAACATAGGACTAGGAAGGTAAATACCTCTTTATTTTCCTTTCATCTTCAATTCCTGTCTCCAGTGCTTGGTTTCTGGCTGTCAGATGGTTCTTCTCCAGAAGCAGGCTCTCTTTCTGCCCTTGCAGGCCCGTCAAGTCCTTAGTTAGTTCTTCTATCTTGGTACTTGCTCGCTCCTCTGCCTCCTGCAGCTGGCTGAAGGACAGACACAGAACAGTATGGGTGTGGTGCAGGGAAGCTATTACAAGGCCATCACTGCCAGGAAGTGGTCACCAGCCCAGCCCCTGGTGAGTGGTCTGCAAGACCTCTGAGGACAAACCACTCAATCTGATGCTCTAGAAAGCCTGGCTCAAGCTGCTGGAAGAAAGGAGAGGGGGTGTGGCCCCGCATACACTTTTAGGACACTGATGACCTAACCCTCAAAACAAAAAAACCTCACATTTGCATATTAACTTGCCTTTTACTAGAAACAACTTTCAGGAAACTTACCAGACGTATAAGAAGACTACCTCGTTCGTGGGCCATATTTTCTGTTATGGAAATAAGGTTTGCCAGGTGCCAGGTCGCAGACTTTTCACTCCTCATGGCACTTTTCAGTGACTTCTTCAGTATCTTAACTTTATTTTCGTAGTCCTTAGAAACTTCCCTAATAATCATAAATAAACAATTAATTAGTCTGCATGACTATGGCACACTGAATAGCTGTGTCCAGTAATCTCCATTACTCTTTTCCAGTTTATAGCCACTGATACTAATGGAAGAGGTAAAACAAAGGAAATAAATTATTCTTCAGCTGTCCTTTGTTTTTAACTATGGGGGAGAGAACACAATCAAAGGTGGGGGAACATAGGACTAGGAAGGTACATACCTCTTTATTTTCCTTTCCTCTTCAATTTCTGTCTCCAGTGCTTGTGTTCTGGCTGTCAGATGGTTCTTCTCCAGAAGCAGGCTCTCTTTCTGCCCTTGCAGGCCTGTCAACTCCTTAGTTAATTCTTCCATTTTAGTACTGCTCTCTCCTCTGCCTCCTGCAGCTGGCTGAAGGACAGACACAGAACAGTATGGGTGTGGTGCAGGGAAGCTAGGACAATGCCATTACTGCCAGGAAGTGGTCACCAGCCCAGCCCATGGTGAGTGGTCTGCAAGACCTCTGAGGACAAACCGCTCAATCCGATGCTCTAGAAAGCCTGGCTCAAGCTGCTGGAGGAAAGGAGAGGGGGTGTGGCCAGGCATACACTTTTTGGACACTGATGACCTAACACTGAAAACAAAAAAACCTCACATTTGCATATTAACTTGCAGTTTACTAGAAACAACTTTGAGGAAACTTACCAGACGTATAAGAAGACTATCTCGTTCGTGGGCCATATTTTCTGTTATGGAAATAAGGTTTGCCAGGTGCCAGGTCGCAGACTTTTCACTCCTCATGGCACTTTTCAGTGACTTCTTCAGTATCTTAACTTTATTTTTGTAGTCCTTAGAAAGTTCCCTAATAATCATAAATAAACAATTAGTCTGCATGACTATGGCACACTGAATAGCTGTGTCCAGTAGTCTCCATTACTCCTTTCCAGTTTATAGCCACTGATATGAAAGGAAGAGGTAAAACAAAGGAAATAAATTATTCTTCAGCTGTCCTTTGTTTTTAACTATCTGGGAGAGAACACAATCAAAGGTGGGGGAATATAGGACTAGGAAGGTACATACCTCTTTATTTTCCTTTCCTCTTCAATTTCTGTCTCCAGTGCGTGTTTTCTGGCTGTCAGATGGTTCTTCTCCAGAAGCAGGCTCTATTTCTGCCCTTGCAGGCCCGTCAAGTCCTTAGTTAGTTCTTCTATCTTGGTACTTGCTCGCTCTTCTGCCTCCTGCAGCTGGCTGAAGGACAGACACAGAACAGTATGGGGGTGGTGCAGGCAAGCTAGGACAAGGCCATCACTGCCAGGAAGTGGTCACCAGCCCAGCCCCTGGTGAGTGGTCTGTAAGACCTCTGAGGACAAACCGCTCAATCCGATGCTCAAGAAAGCCTGGCTCAAGCTGCTGGAGGAAAGGAGAGGGGGTGTGGGCAGGCATACACTTTTTGGACACTGATGACCTAACCCTCAAAACAAAAAAACCTCACATTTGCATATTAACTTGCCTTTTACTAGAAACAACTTTCAGGAAACTTACCAGACGTATAAGAAGACTATCTCGTTCGTGGGCCATATTTTCTGTTATGGAAATAAGGTTTGCCAGGTGCCAGGTCGCAGACTTTTCACTCCTCATGGCACTTTTCAGTGACTTCTTCAGTATCTTAACTTTATTTTCGTAGTCCTTAGAAAGTTCCCTAATAATTATAAATGAAAAATTAATTAGTCTGCATGACTATGGCACACTGAATAGCTGTGTCCAGTAGTCTCCATTACTCCTTTCCAGTTTATAGCCACTGATATGAAAGGAAGAGGTAAAACAAAGGAAATAAATTATTCTTCAGCTGTCCTTTGTTTTTAACTATCGGGGAGAGAACACAATCAAAGGTGGGGGAACATAGGACTAGGAAGGTACATACCTCTTTATTTTCCTTTCCTCTTCAATTTGTCTTCAGTACTTGTGTTCTGGCTGTCAGATGGTTCTTCTCCAGAAGCAGGCTCTCTTTCTGTCCTTGCAGGCCCGTCAACTCCTTAGTTAGTTCTTCTATCTTGGTACTTGCTCGCTCCTCTGCCTCCTGCAGCTGGCTGAAGGACAGACACAGAACAGTATGGGTGTGGTGCAGGGAAGCTAGGACAAGGCCATCACTGCCAGGAAGTGGTCACCAGCCCAGCCCCTGGTGAGTGGTCTGCAAGACCTCTGAGGACAAACCGCTCAATCCGATGCTCTAGAAAGCCTGGCTCAAGCTGCTGGAGGAAAGGAGAGGGGGTGTGGCCAGGCATACACTTTTTGGACACTGATGACCTAACACTGAAAACAAAAAAACCTCACATTTGCATATTAACTTGCAGTTTACTAGAAACAACTTTGAGGAAACTTACCAGACGTATAAGAAGACTATCTCGTTCGTGGGCCATATTTTCTGTTATGGAAATAAGGTTTGCCAGGTGCCAGGTCGCAGACTTTTCACTCCTCATGGCACTTTTCAGTGACTTCTTCAGTATCTTAACTTTATTTTTGTAGTCCTTAGAAAGTTCCCTAATAATCATAAATAAACAATTAGTCTGCATGACTATGGCACACTGAATAGCTGTGTCCAGTAGTCTCCATTACTCCTTTCCAGTTTATAGCCACTGATATGAAAGGAAGAGGTAAAACAAAGGAAATAAATTATTCTTCAGCTGTCCTTTGTTTTTAACTATCGGGGAGAGAACACAATCAAAGGTGGGGGAATATAGGACTAGGAAGGTACATACCTCTTTATTTTCCTTTCCTCTTCAATTTCTGTCTCCAGTGCTTGTGTTCTGGCTGTCAGATGGTTCTTCTCCAGAAGCAGGCTCTCTTTCTGCCCTTGCAGGCCTGTCAACTCCTTAGTTAATTCTTCCATTTTAGTACTGCTCTCTCCTCTGCCTCCTGCAGCTGGCTGAAGGACAGACACAGAACAGTATGGGTGTGGTGCAGGCAAGCTAGGATAAGGCCATTACTGCCAGGAAGTGGTCACCAGCTCAGCCCATGGTGAGTGGTCTGCAAGACCTCTGAGGACAAACCGCTCAATCCGATGCTCTAGAAAGCCTGGCTCAAGATGCTGGAAGAAAGGAGAGGGGGTGTGGCCAGGCAAACACTTTTTGGACATTGATGACCTAACCCTCAAAACAAAAAAACCTCACATTTGCATATTAACTTGCAGTTTACTAGAGACAACTTTGAGGAAACTTACCAGACGTATAAGAAGAATATCTTGTTTTTGGGCCATATTTTTCTGTTATAGCAATAAGGTTTGCCATTTGCCAGGTCGCAGATTTTTCACTCCTCATGGCACTTTTCAGTGACTTCTTCAGGATATTAACTTGCTTTTCATAGTCCTTAGAAAGTTCCCTAATAGACCAATCTCCATTACCACAAAATCAGGCCTTTCATAGCCAGAAAACACCATCACGACAGGAAGAGGTTAAACAAAGGAAATAAATTATTCTTCAGCTGTCCTTTTTTAAACGATCGGGGAGAGAACACAATCAAAGGTGGGGGAATATAGGACTAGGAAGGTACATACCTCTTTATTTTCCTTTCCTCTTCAATTTCTGTCTCCAGTGCTTGTTTTCTGGCTGTCAGATGGTTCTTCTCCAGAAGCAGGCTCTCTTTCTGCCCTTGCAGGCCTGTCAACTCCTGAGTCAGTTCTTGCATCTTAGCACTTGCTCTCTCCTCTGCCTCCTGCAGCTGGCTGAAGGACAGACACAGAAAAGTATGGGTGTGGTGCAGGCAAGCTAGGATAAGGCCATCACTGCCAGGAAGTGGTCACCAGCCCAGCCCCTGGTGAGTGGTCTACAAGACCTCTGAGGACAAACCGCTCAATCCGATGCTCTAGAAAGCCTCGGTCAAGCTGCTGGAGGAAAGGAGAGGGGCAGTGGCCAGGCAAACACTTTTTGGACACTGATGACCTAACCCTCAAAACACAAAAACCTCACATTTGCATATTAACTTGCAGATCACTAGAAACAACTTTGAGGAAACTTACCAGACGTATAAGAAGAATATGTAGTTTTTGGGCCATATTTTCTGTTATAGCAATAAGGTTTGCCATTTGCCAGGTCGCAGACTTTTCACTCCTCATGGCACTTTTCAGTGACTTATTCAGTATATTAACTTGCTTTTCATAGTCCTTAGAAAGTTCCCTAATAGACCAATCTCCATTACCACAAAATCAGCGCCTCTCATAGCCAGAAAACACCATCACGAAAGGAAGAGGTAAAACAAAGGAAATAAATTATTTTCAGCTGTCCTTTTTTAAACTATCGGG
Organism: Muscardinus avellanarius; assembly: GCF_963383645.1. Classification (NCBI taxonomy): domain Eukaryota; kingdom Metazoa; phylum Chordata; class Mammalia; order Rodentia; family Gliridae; genus Muscardinus; species Muscardinus avellanarius. Next base: position 107,458 of record NW_027664442.1, read on the forward strand.
GAGAGAACACAATCAAAGGTGGGGGAATATAGGACTAGGAAGGTACATACCTCTTTATTTTCCTTTCCTCTTCAATTTCTGTCTCCAGTGCCTGTTTTCTGGCTGTCAGATGGTTCTTCTCCAGAAGCAGGCTCTCTTTCTGCCCTTGCAGGCCTGTCAAGTCCTTAGTTACTTCTTCCATCTGTGCACTTGCTCTCTCCTCTGCCTCCTGCAGCTGGCTGAAGGACAGACACAGAACAGTATGGGTGTGGTGCAGGCAAGCTAGGATAAGGCCATCACTGCCATGAAGTGGTCACCAGCCCAGCCCCTGGTGAGTGGTCTGCAAGACCTCTGAGGACAAACCGCTCAATCCGATGCTCTAGAAAGCCTGGCTCAAGCTGCTGGAGGAAAGGAGAGGGGGAGTGGCCAGGCAAACACGTTTTGGACACTGATGACCTAACCCTCAAAACACAAAAACCTGCCGGGCGTGGTGGCGCACGCTTGTAATCCCCGCGCTTGGGAGGCGGAGACAGGAGGATCGCGCAGGTTCGAAGCCAGCCGCGCTGGCGTAAGAGACCCTGTTTCAAAAATATAAAATAGGTCTGGGAGTGTAGCCCGGAAGGAGGGCTTCCAGGAACCCCAGTACCACCAAAAAAAAAAAAAAAAAAAAAAAAAAAAAAAAAAAAACACAAAAACCTCACATTTGCATATTAACTTGCAGTTTACTAGAAACAACTTTGAGGAAACTTACGAGACGTATAAGAAGAATATCTCGTTTTTGGGCCATATTTTTTGTTATAGCAATAAGGTTTGCCATTTGCCAGGTCGCAGACTTTTCACTCCTCATGGCACTTTTCAGTGACTTATTCAGTATATTAACTTGCTTTTCATAGTCCTTAGAAAGTTCCCTAATAGACCAATCTCCATTACCACAAAATCAGCGCCTCTCATAGCCAGAAAACACCATCACGAAAGGAAGAGGTAAAACAAAGGGAATAAATTATTCTTCAGCTGTCCTTTTTTAAACTATCGGGGAGAGAACACAATCAAAGGTGGGGGAATATAGGACTAGGAAGGTACATACCTCTTTATTTTCCTTTCCTCTTCAATTTCTGTCTCCAGTGCCTGTTTTCTGGCTGTCAGATGGTTCTTCTCCAGAAGCAGGCTCTCTTTCTGCCCTTGCAGGCCTGTCAAGTCCTTAGTTACTTCTTCCATCTGTGCACTTGCTCTCTCCTCTGCCTCCTGCAGCTGGCTGAAGGACAGACACAGAACAGTATGGGTGTGGTGCAGGCAAGCTAGGATAAGGCCATCACTGCCATGAAGTGGTCACCAGCCCAGCCCCTGGTGAGTGGTCTGCAAGACCTCTGAGGACAAACCGCTCAATCCGATGCTCTAGAAAGCCTGGCTCAAGCTGCTGGAGGAAAGGAGAGGGGGAGTGGCCAGGCAAACACGTTTTGGACACTGATGACCTAACCCTCAAAACACAAAAACCTCACATTTGCATATTAACTTGCAGTTTACTAGAAACAACTTTGAGGAAACTTACGAGACGTATAAGAAGAATATCTCGTTTTTGGGCCATATTTTCTGTTATAGCAATAAGGTTTGCCATTTGCCAGGTCGCAGACTTTTCACTCCTCATGGCACTTTTCAGTGACTTATTCAGGATATTAACTTGCTTTTCATAGTCCTTAGAAAGTTCCCTAATAGACCAATCTCCATTACCACAAAATCAGCGCTTTTCATAGCCAGAAAACACCATCACGACAGGAAGAGGTTAAACAAAGGAAATAAATTATTCTTCAGCTGTCCTTTTTTAAACGATCGGGTAGAGAACACAATCAAAGGTGGGGGAATATAGGACTAGGAAGGTACATACCTCTTTATTTTCCTTTCCTCTTCAATTTCTGTCTCCAGTGCTTGTTTTCTGGCTGTCAGATGGTTCTTCTCCAGAAGCAGGCTCTCTTTCTGCCCTTGCAGGCCTGTCAACTCCTGAGTCAGTTCTTGCATCTTAGCACTTGCTCTCTCCTCTGCCTCCTGCAGCTGGCTGAAGGACAGACACAGAACAGTATGGGTGTGGTGCAGGCAAGCTAGGATAAGGCCATCACTGCCAGGAATGGTCATCAGCCCAGCCCCTGGTGAGTGGTCTACAAGACCTCTGAGGACAAACCGCTCAATCCGATGCTCTAGAAAGCCTCGGTCAAGCTGCTGGAGGAAAGGAGAGGGGGAGTGGCCAGGCAAACACTTTTTGGACACTGATGACCTAACCCTCAAAACACAAAAACCTCACATTTGCATATTAACTTGCAGATCACTAGAAACAACTTTGAGGAAACTTACCAGACGTATAAGAAGAATATGTAGTTTTTGGGCCATATTTTCTGTTATAGCAATAAGGTTTGCCATTTGCCAGGTCGCAGACTTTTCACTCCTCATGGCACTTTTCAGTGACTTATTCAGTATATTAACTTGCTTTTCATAGTCCTTAGAAAGTTCCCTAATAGACCAATCTCCATTACCACAAAATCAGCGCCTCTCATAGCCAGAAAACACCATCACGAAAGGAAGAGGTAAAACAAAGGGAATAAATTATTCTTCAGCTGTCCTTTTTTAAACTATCGGGGAGAGAACACAATCAAAGGTGGGGGAATATAGGACTAGGAAGGTACATACCTCTTTATTTTCCTTTCCTCTTCAATTTCTGTCTCCAGTGCCTGTTTTCTGGCTGTCAGATGGTTCTTCTCCAGAAGCAGGCTCTCTTTCTGCCCTTGCAGGCCTGTCAAGTCCTTAGTTACTTCTTCCATCTTTGCACTTGCTCTCTCCTCTGCCTCCTGCAGCTGGCTGAAGGACAGACACAGAACAGTATGGGTGTGGTGCAGGCAAGCTAGGATAAGGCCATCACTGCCAGGAAGTGGTCACCAGCCCAGCCCCTGGTGAGTGGTCTGCAAGACCTCTGAGGACAAACCGCTCAATCCGATGCTCTAGAAAGCCTGGCTCAAGCTGCTGGAGGAAAGGAGAGGGGGAGTGGCCAGGCAAACACGTTTTGGACTCTGATGCCCTAACCCTCAAAACACAAAAACCTCACATTTGCATATTAACTTGCAGTTTACTAGAAACAACTTTGAGGAAACTTACGAGACGTATAAGAAGAATATCTCGTTTTTGGGCCATATTTTCTGTTATAGCAATAAGGTTTGCCATTTGCCAGGTTGCAGACTTTTCACTCCTCATGGAACTTTTCAGTGACTTATTCAGTATATTAACTTGCTTTTCATAGTCCTTAGAAAGTTCCCTAATAGACCAATCTCCATTACCACGAAATCAGTGCCTTTCATAGCCCGAAAACAATATCACCAGAGAAACTAAAAAATCACCAGGCTCCAGAGAGAAAGCGGACTGAGAACAGAGCTCAGAGCCACAGAGTAGATACACCGGCCTCACATCCAAGGACGCGGCAGCAGCGCTTTATTGCCGGCGGCAGTGGCGAGTTCACCGGACGGCTATAGCATGCCGAGGTGAGCTGCCGTGGAACAGCCAAGTGGTATTTCTCGGCGCAGGGAGCATCTAAAGCTCCCAGTGGCTGAGCTCAACATACGCTGCAGGGATTCAGAGTGGAACTCAAAACCAAGAAGAAATATGCCAGCCTCACGGCCAAGGGCGTAGCAGCGGCGCCATATTGCCACCGGTGGCAGCAGCAGCAAATTCACCGAGGCCAGTACAGCTACATCTGCGTACTCAAGAACAGTGAGTCAAATTGCGGTCCACAGAGGAGAAATCCCAGTACTATACTCCCTGGAACTTGACCCAGTGGGGGAGTGGCAATAAGGTTTGCCATTTGCCAGGTCGCAGACTTTTCACTCCTCATGGCACTTTTCACTGACTTATTCAGGATATTAACTTGCTTTTCATAGTCCTTAGAAAGTTCCCTAATAGACCAATCTCCATTACCACAAAATCAGCGCCTTTCATAGCCAGAAAAACACCATCACAAGAGAAACAAAAAAATCGCCAGGCTCCAGAGAGAAAGCAGAGATATCACACCATAGGAGAACGTGCAACCTGGCACCCCCCACAGTCTAAACAGCCTCTATTGACTCTCTGGGTGGAAGACTCTGTGATACAACCCAGTAAAGAGTAGTGGGGTCTGAAATACTACAGACTCAAGATCCAGAGCACCTTAAGTGAAGTCATAGTGACCCAAGGGAAGAACCCAGAGAAAGCACAAACTTCCGAAATCAGGGGAAAGAGGAATAACACTGGAGCAATGAATGCCCACAACCCCACAACATCAGAACCTGATAAAACAGAAAATCAGAGATTTCTAGAAGATCAAATCAGGAAAATAACTGTAGAAATAATAGAGGTGCTTCGAAAAGAACTCAGAGAGAGCCAAAAAGAGATAAAGGATGCAATTAATGAAGTAAAGGCCTCAATTCAAAGCACAAAAAACTGATTAGAACACATGGAGAACAGAATCTCGCTCTTAGAAGATGATCATTCCAAAAATGAACGCATAGTTTCTAATCTAGAAAAAAATATCCGACAGTAGGAATCTGATATTGAAGAAATGTGGGCCCATTTTAAGAGAGCTAACCTAAGAATAATTGGAATAGAGGAGGGAAAAGAAAGTGAAACCAAAGGGATCAACAATCTCTTCAAGGAAGTGATAGCAGAAAAATTTCCAAACATAGAGGAAGAGGTTGATACACAGGTCCAGGAAACTTATAGAACTCCCTTTAGACAGGATCGAAGAAGAGGATCCCCACGCCACATGATGGTCAAAATGACCAATGTGGAAGCCAAGCAGAGAATCTTAAAGGCAACAAAAACAAAGGGCCAAGTGACATTCAGAGGCAAACCAATCAGAATCACTCCAGACTTCCCAAACCAAGTCATGAGAGCCAGAAGGGCTTGGAGTAACATATTCCAAACTCTGAAAGAAAACAACTTCCAGCCAAAAATTTCCTACCCAGCAAAACTTTCTATCAAATTAGATGGAGAAATAAGAAGTTTCCATGACAAACAGAATCTGAAGGAATTTATGTCTTCAAAACCAGCACTAGAGAAAATACTCAAAGAGATTAACTACAAAGAAGAAATATGTAACACACACAAGGACCAGAGAAACAAGACTTTCCATCTAACAGACAACTAAGATTGGTTATCTGTGGAGATTCATTATTTATGTTAGTTTTTTACCTATCTCTAAATGGTATTGTTTGCCTTTATTGTTGTTAATTTTTAGGATTTCTAGTTGGAATATTAATATGCCTTCAGATATAGCATTTGGAAATATTTTATCCCATTCTATTAGTAACTTTTAACTCTGTTTACATTGTCTTTGTATATACAATATTTTTTTTTATTTTTTAGGGAGTTTGTATACTCTTCTGTTTCCTGTGCCATTGAAATCATATCCAAGAAATCACTGCCAATTTCAATGTTGTGAGGTTTTATGACCCAGATTTTCTCCTAAAAGTTTATAGTCTTAAGATTTATATTTAGGTCTTTTATCTATTTTGAGTTAATACTTGTATATGGGATTAGGTAAGGGTCCAATTTTATTCTTTTCCATGTAAGTATTATTTTTCAACAATATTTAGTTTAAAGATTATTATTTCCACCACCAAATGTTCGTGGAAACTTTGTCAAAAATAACTTGACAATATAGGGAAGAATTTAGCTCTAGGCTTTTATTTAACTCCAATGGTTTATATATCTGTTTCAATTATTGTAGCTTTATATGGTTTGAAATCAGAAAATATATATCTTCTAGCTTTGTTCTTTTTCAAGATCATTTTGGGTATCTAGAGTCCATATTCCATATTAGGATAGATTTTTTTCTGAAAAATAAATATATAAATATATGATAGTTTCACATAAAAAATAGAAAAAAATATACTCTGGTAAGAAAGAAAGCAAAAAGCAATATTGAAATGTTATCTTTAAGTCATCGAAAGCTTGGTATCAGACAAATGAAACTTTTATGTGAGATTATCATTTTTAATTTTGGATAAATTGCTATAATACTAGATGTCAACCACTAAGCCAAGCATGGGAAGGAGGGATGGGGAGAGAATGGGGTGGGGATCGGGTGGGGCTGACTGGGCGATGTGTGCATGTATGTCTACAGAAGTTTGTATTCCACTATGATGTATAAATACAGTGCACCAATAAAAAAATAAAATAAAATAACATAAAAAAAGAAAGTTCCCTAATAATCATAAATAAAAAATTAATTAGTCTGCATGACTATGGCACACTGAATAGCTGTAGTATAAAAACACCCAGAATGTTAATACCATTCCTGGGATTAGAGTGTATGTAGTTTAGTGGTAGACCACTTGCCTAGCATGTGCGAGGCCTTGGGTGCAATCCCCAGCACCATTCAAAAATGAAAAATGAAAAATCAAATGCTATTGTTCAACAACCTATATTTTTGACTCAGTTTCAGGGTGAGATGAGGTAAGTGGATTTTGTTTGAAACAAAGCAGAAGTTTTGACCCCAAATCAGGTTACCAGAACTCATAAAATACGTATCAAAGAGTAGACTAGTTAAATATCATTCCATTAACATTTTGGCTCATGTCATGGAAGGTACTTTTAAAAGAAGGATTCAGCAATTCCAAAGTAGATTCTGGGAAAGTGGTTAAGAAAGAGCTGCTACAACGTTCAGGTCTTATGGTTGGCATCTGATCACCAACAGTAATGGAAATGCACATCTGAGAAATGTTTAAGGTTTTACAAAGGCTTTTGCTGTACTTGTATTCTGATGTCCAGTAATCTCCATTACTCTTTTCCAGTTTATAGCCACTGATACGAAAGGAAGAGGTAAAACAAAGGAAATAAATTATTCTTCAGCTGTCCTTTTTTAAACTATCGGGGAGAGAACACAATCAAAGGTGGGGGAATATAGGACTAGGAAGGTACATACCTCTTTATTTTCCTTTCCTCTTCAATTTCTGTCTCCAGTGCCTGTTTTCTGGCTGTCAGATGGTTCTTCTCCAGAAGCAGGCTCTCTTTCTGCCCTTGCAGGCCTGTCAACTCCTGAGTCAGTTCTTGCATCTTAGCACTTGCTCTCTCCTTTTCCTCCTGCAGCTGGCTGAAGGACAGACACAGAACAGTATGGGTGTGGTGCAGGCAAGCTAGGATAAGGCCATCACTGCCAGGAAGTGGTCACCAGCCCAGCCCCTGGTGAGTGGTCTGCAAGACCTCTAAGGACAAACCGCTCAATCCGATGCTCTAGAAAGCCTGGCTCAAGCTGCTGGAGGAAAGGAGAGGGGGTGTGGCCAGGCAAACACTTTTTGGACACTGATGACCTAACCCTTTGTTTGCATAGAGTTTTGCCTATGTCTGTGTACATATACTCACTTATACCCTATTGGAAAAAATCTAAGACAGCTCAATGTTTTCACATGCTTATAACTGCCAGAAAATAAACTTAATACTAAATCAAATTTCCTTTCATAATATTGTAACTATTGGGCTGGGGACATAGACCATTGGTTGAGTACTTGTCTAGAACCAAAAATAAAAGAGAGAAAGAAATAGAAAAAGAATAATGTTAGTAATGTAACTAAGAACATGTTTTCATGATAAAAGAAACAAAGAACAAATGGAACCCTTGTTTGTTGACCACTAGTTCCATTGTTAAGAAGTCTGCAGAAGACTTCCGGGAAGATGGCGACCGAGAAAAGCGGGGCTTAAGAGCCCCGCTAACAACCAATCTCCATTACCACAAAACCAGTGCCTTTCATAGCCAGAAAACACCATCACCAGAAAAACAAAAATACCACCAGGCTCCAGAGAGAAAGCGGACTGAGAACAGAGCTCAGGGCCACAGAGGAGACACACGCGCCCGAGGAAGCGGCAGCAGCGCCATACTGCTGGCGGCAGCGGTGAACTCAACGGACGGCTACAGCAAGCCGAGGTGAGCTGCTGCGGAACAGCCAAGCGGGATCTTTCAGCGCAGACAGCATTTAAAACTCCCAGTGGCTGAGCTCAGCACACCTGCAGGGATTCAGAGTGGAAATCAAAACCAGAGAAGAAAAAATACGCCAGCCTCACGGCCGAGGGCGTGGCAGCAGCGCCATATTGCCACTGGCGGCGGCAGCAGCAGTGAATTCACCGAGTCCAGTACAGCTACATCTGCGTACTCAAGAACAGTGAGTCAAATTGCGGGCCACAGAGGAGAAATCCCAGTACTGTACATCCTGGGACTTGACCCAGTGAGGGAGTGGTGGTGGCAGAGATATCACACCATAAAGTTTGTATCCCACTATGATGTATGAATACAGTGCACCAATAAAATAAAATTAAAAAAAAAAGTCTGCATAGAGGACAATTTGAGACAGGAGCTCTGTACTTGGCAACCCAGCCAAGTACAGGAGAATGGATGATTTTTCAGTGTAGTTTGTCAATTGTAACATATAAAATACAGAACTCAGCCTGGCGTGGTGTTTCACACCTGTAATTCAGTACTTAGGAGGCTGAGAGAGGAGAATTTAGGTCTGAGACCAGACTCACATCTTCAGAGCAAGACCTTGTTCCAAACAAAAAATAGAAAAAGGGCTGAAGGTGTGGCTCAGATGTAGAATGTCTCTGGTTTAAATCCTTACAAAACAACAACAACAACACAGACACACACACACACACACACACACACACACACACACAATTCAGAACTCAGATCTCTAGGTGAAATCTAACTTAACAAGCTCGGCATGGTGATACAGGCTTGCAATCCTAGTACTTGGGAAGCTGAGACAGGAGGATTGCAGGTTCATGGCCAGTTTTTCCTTCACTCAGAAAGCCTGGAAACTGAAAGGGCCGCCCATTTTCTGTAATTATCTAAGTTTAGGATTACTCCACAAATTCTTGTGCCTGAACCAAATGTAATAGCAAAGGTAAGTCCATTTTAAAACCTGGCTACTGCCAGGTGTCTTGGCACTCACTTGTAATCCCAGTACTTGGGACTGAGACAGGAGGATCCTGCAGGTTCAAAGCCAGCATCAGCCATGTAGTGAGACTCAGCAACCTAGTGAGACCTAGTTTCCAAATAAGATATAAAATAGGTCTGGGAGTATAGCCCAGAGATAGAAAGCCCTTGGGTCTAACCCCAGTACCACAATAAAATAAATGAAATAAAATAGAACCTGGCAACCATCTTCAACTCCCCCTGACCTCAAACCCCATGATACTGAGTAACAAAACAACATGGCCTTGAATACTTGTACACCAGATAAGCTAACTGCAAGTTTCTGCTTCTGTAAACTGGCTTGCTTATTTTAGCAGAATAGATGGATCATCCACTTGTGGTTCTCTTCCTTTATAAACCTCTACCCCCTGCGAGTCGGCACACCCCTCCACTCAGATTTCTAGACTGAGGGTACCACCGCTGGAACAAGAAATAGCACCAGTGAGCCCACCAGTCAGAGCGGGGAAACCTGATGATACACAGGACACTAGACGGAATCCTCAGAAGAATACTGCTGCCTACAATGGGCTAGCCCAGCCCTAGGAGAAAGGCTGTTTGGGCCCAGCCTGGCAAGGGCACACTTTGAATGAGTTCAGCCACTCTCTAACTTAAGTATGTACATCAGAGCAAAATCTAACCTACTTAAGCAGTGTGATCAGTGACCACGTACTCACACACAGTGTACACTATTGTGTATCAAATCCAGCAGGAATGTAATAATAATACAATTCATAACTGGGAGGAAACAAATTCAACAGAAGAGATGTAGAAGTGAGAGGGACAGTGCCATTGGCAGAGGAAGGCTTTACACAGCCACTTAGATAAGTAACCCCACTGGTTGCAGAAAGTAGAGTAAACCAGGCTGTTAAAAAGAGAAAAGAAAATACAAAGACTTTCCTGTCTCTGCTCTCTGTCCTCTCCGTCTCATCCATGGATATTGGCTTCTGACCTATTTTCAACTCAGAACTGCCATCTTCAGTGATGTCTACTCTATATAAATCTATACAGTGAATTATTTGGAGGGGTCACTGGGGATTATACCCAGGGGCATTCTATCTCCAAGCTAGACCCCTAGTCCTTTTTATTTATTATGTTGAAACAGAGTCTCACTAAATTGCAATACTCCTGCCTTAGCTTCAAGTACTAGGATTACAGGTGTTTACCACTGCACCCAGCCCATTTACTAAATTTCTTTTTCGTTTTGATACTAGGTATTGTGCCCAAGCACAATTTTACCCATTTTACCTCCAAGCCACACTCCCGGTCTTTTAAAATTATTTTTCTTTTGAAACAGGACCTCACTAAATTGCTGAGGCTGGCCTCAAACTTTTGGCCCTCCTGTCTCAGCCTCCTAGACTGGGATTATAGTTATGTGCCACCATACCTGGTTTGAACTCTTAATTTTGATTATTGTGTTTTTCCAGTTGTATATACCTGTGTACCCAGGTACCGTGGTATACAACTGTAATCCTAGTACTTGGGAGGCGCAGATAGGATCACAGGTTCAAGGCCAGCAGCACAGGAACAATAAAATCCTGTTTCAAAAGGAAAAAATTAAGCTGGGCATGATGGTGCATTCCTGGGATCTTAGTACTTAGGAGCCTGAGACAGAGAATTGCAGGTTCTACGACTGTCTCAGCAACGTAGCAAGACTCTTAGCAACCTCTCAAGATCCTATTTCGAAAAATAATCAGAAAGGGCTGTTAGAATGCCCCTGGGTTCAATCCCTACCACCACAAACACAAATAAATAAAAATTAAGTGGGGCTGAGGATATATCTCAGGGGTAGAGTGGCTATGGGGGAAATATCAAGTACTGCAAAAGGAAAAAAAATTCTATGTATTATAGCTGCTTTCCATGTCGAAAAGAGTTGTGTGTGACATCATATGTAAAAGTTGCTTTAAATTCCATTTTATGGCCAGGTGTGGTGGCGTAGGCTTGTAATCCCCATACTTGGGAGGCTGAAACAGGAGGATCATACAGGTTCGAAGCCAGCCTCAGCTACTTAGTGAGGCTGAGGCTCTCAGCAACTTAGTGAGACCTGTTTCCGAATAAAATATAAAAAGTTGTTCTTGGGTTATAGCCCAGAGGTAGAAAGCCTCTGGGTTCCAACCATAGTACCACACACCAAAAAAACCTTCCATTTTATGATCCATCCTCCTTTCCTTCCTTCCTTCCTGCCTTCCTGCTGTAAGACCCCCGCCAAGGGGAGACCCTCAATCAATCTTGGGATAAGCGACGACAGCAAGAACACACGAGTTTCCTTGATGCAAAAGCAAAAGGTAAGAATTTATTAGGGAACCAGTGCACTGGGGCTGACTCATATCTCACGTAAGAGCAGAGGAGTTCGGCCCCGAGCAACTGAAAGTGTGGATATTTATAGGGAAAAGACCACCAGTTAGGGGGGTTTGGGCCAAGTTACATGCGTTTACAGAGTATTACAGAATCAATTGAAAAAGTACATTTTGTAGTCAAGTGTTAGATAAGATAACAGGTGTAGTCAGCAGGTTCCCAGCACAGGGCGCACTGACCCGGTCAGTATAGATAAGACGCTAGGTACGTTCCTGGAACAGGGTGGGCTTATTGCATATTTTTCATTCCTAAGCTATGCTTCTTAAGCTGCAAGCTGCAGTAATATATACTTTTTCTTTTTAACTATTAGCTGGCTGCTAGGGCTTGTGATTTTTCTTCTAAATGGGGCCTTTCATTCCCCACTCCTTTTAGGAAATAGTTCTAATGATAGAACTAAGTCTCTGAGTCTACATATTCAAGGATTTCGTTTTTAACTCTTTGGTACTGCTGGTGTAGCATTAAAACCTGAACAGTATTAACTTGTTCCTTAACAAAGGCAATTAATATATTTATTATACAAGGTCCTATGGTAAGCAAAAGCAGTAATAATAAAAGTGGCCCCAAGAGCAGATAGTAATGTAATCATCCAGGGAGACCTTATTGAACTACCCTTTAAACCATCCTTTTTGTAGGTTTCGTTCCCGCTATTTATCTTCTATCCGCTTTCTAAATCTTGCCATAGATTTTTGAAATACCCCAGAATGGTTAGCATAAAAACAGTATTTCTCCTAGTAGGAGAAGGTGTAGATAAGCAGTCATTGTTGCCATCACAGGACTTCCTAATGAGGTGCAGCTTCAATGAGTTGGTAAGATGTCATCTAAATTCCATTCCTTTGGTCTGTGCTTCTCGCACGGGGGAAAAGTGCTTTCAAAGTCCAATCCCATCAACAGTTCTGTCTATGGTTCAAATGTTCTCCTTATTTGCTCCAGTTGCTGCTTAACTCGAGAGTGGTGAATTCAGTGGCGTTTTTCTTTTATCTTCACCGCAGCCAGGGTGCTACTCAGACCAGGTCACCTGGCTGTGCAACTGGGGTGTTGGGTTGATCTGCTTCACACCAGGTAGTGGGTTTGCTCTCTGACCGTTTGGAGAACCTGTAAGGACCTGGGCACAAGGCTGGCATTTCTCAGTCAGACTCTGTATCTTAAGGGTTCAAACAATATGCTGTAACATCACCAATCTAAGTTTTACAGTAGCCTGTATCCCAAAGAGTAAGTTTTCTAGATGCTTATATTTCAATCAGAACTGGCTAGAATAGTAATGTTTTGAACAACCTTGAATAATATAACCTGATTACTGAGTTTCTTTACTCATGAGGTTGTTTTTCTTGGTCACTCACTTCATATTAGGGTTAGAGGCAAATCAGCAGGATCTGCCAGCTAGCATATAAATCTAGGCTAAATTATCTTTTATAGACTCAAGACATTATATTTCTTTGGCCTTGGAGTGTTGTCAACCCCAGATACAAAATAAGTTTCTACTGAATAAAACTCTAGGAGAGACAGAGCGAGCAGAGGACTAAGAACTGTATCTAAAGAAATTTAATATTTTGCCTGTTACCTCAAGAGCTACCCAGGCTTCCTCCAGCTGGTCAGAGGGCTGATCAGAGGGGCCTTGCCGAGCCTTGGGCATCCTTAGTGTTCAGCCTTTGAGAGCACAACCGGCCTAACTTCCCTTCAGAAGTGAGGACAACATGCTTTTTCCCCCAGGTGCCGACAGACTCTTTGGCCAGTCTTCAACACGACACCCAGGCACCTTTGCCATGCTGGCAGGTATAAGGCCTTTAGCTCCTTCCCTCTTTGTATAAGAAGCCTTTGGTATCTCTGAGGGGGCAAAGACTTATTACCCAATGCAGGGCTGTTAAATGGGCTTGTCTCTGTGTCTGCATCTGTCCATTCTGATGCTTAACTTTGTTTACCCTATTTCTGTTGTTGAGACACTCCAAAGGTCAAACTTAAAAGCTGATTAATGGGAGCCTTCATCCCAGAGACACAGTAGGATATGCATCTCATTTTTGTTATATTAAACATAATAGCCAGATTTTAAATTTATACTGGCCTCACTCTAGTAGTTTATTGACCTAATTTTATATTGGGCTACATTGGTAACTATTAGTCTATGTGAGCTAACAGTATTGATAAAAATCAGATAGCTCTATCTTTTAAATGACAACATTAACAATGAAAATAAATATGTTATTATCAATAATAAAACACTTACTTAATCAGGATAAACAGATTTTTAACCCAGGTCTTAAGGCTAAATCTCTGAATCAAAAGACAAAAATCTTATTGGTTAATTCACATACAAATATAAAATTCACATATCTTTAACCTTTAACTTTTGATTTCTGAAATTTTTTAGCACATTTAGATAACTCTAGATATAGAATGACATTATGATTTAAATATCTATTACCAGAAAGACAATATGATGGTAGTTGTCTCAGCCTGAAGAAAAACAAGTATGTTAATCTTTCAGTAACGACCTTAGACTTTTAACAATTTAAGCCACATGAACCAAGATACCTTTTTATTATTGTTTGTTTTACTCATTTAGCAAACATTTAACAAAGTTTTTCTTTAAGAACAAAAAGCTGCTGGGGATTGAGTCATTAGCAAGAATAAGTCTTCACATGTAGGCCAAATAATAAAATATCTTTCTTTGTTTCTGAGCCATCAAGTTAGAGTTATAATATGGTTTTAAACATTGACTTTGGTCAGTCAAAGCTGACCCTTAATTTAGTTAACACCAAGTGTTAAAACACAAACACCTGTACTTAGAAAAATTATCATATAAATTGTTATAAAAAGCAAGCTGTATTAATCCAATATTAATTATCAATTATACAAAGGAATTTTAGTTCAAAGCCTTTATACCTTGTAGAACTATATATCTCTGTATCTTAAAATTTTTATAAACAATTTTTAGCAGACAGATAAAAAATGGCTCAAAACTCTTTAAGGACACATGTGGACAGTACATGCTCCAAATTCCAAAGTGGGCATGTACCCTGTGTTATTTGTATTAGTATCCACAGCACCTAGGCTCTGACTACATTTTCAATACTGCCACATTAATACATTTTGATGCCTCTTTCCAATACTGGTGTATTTTTCCTCTCTGTCTATTCACTTCCTGACACCTATCAGGACAAAGGTAAACACAGAAAGTACATTTTATTAAATTTTTCTTATTTTTATCACATACCTGTACCCCTTAGCAAAGGAATAAGGACACTGACTCAGTCATAAACTGCTTCGAGCTGAACAGGGACGAAGTTGGGGGCCCGGCTTTAGGGTACAGGCATGCAGGTGGGTGGTGAGGGAGTCAGATGGGTGAGTATGTCTCTATGGCAGTCCAAAGGGCTTTGATAGATGTCTGTCAGGTTTTGTCTGTAACACCATTTGATGCAGGAGATAACACTCACAAAATAGTTAGCAGACAGAGCCACAAAGCAACATGACAAAGAAAGAAAAGCGAATTAATTTCCATAACTGCTCTCTGATAAATAATCTTGAAGCCAGTTTTAAAGAATTATTTTTCCCCAATGTCCTCTTTGGGAATACACAAGTGGTTATTAGAGGCTAATCTGGTGGCACTAAGACTCTGAGGATCCCAGGCTGCTGAAGCTGCTCCTCGAATGTTCAGCTGCCAGGCCCAAGTGCCGAGTAAACTATGCTAACTCTGCAATTATTAAAAAATTTGGATGGTTTCTGAAGTTTAAGAACAGCCAATGATAAGCTATTTCAAACCTCACTGATCTTGTTAACCAAATACAACATTTTTATAATTAATCTAAGACAAGGAGCAAAAATGATTGGCAGGTTTTAATTGGGAAAAGAAAAACTATTTGCCAAACAGGATAGAAAGGGGGACTAAGTATAAAAACCTACATTATTACAAAAGTTCCATCTCATATTTTAATAAATTGAGTCTATAAACCTTATACATATATAAAACATGCAAGCAAATAACCTAAAAAACAAAATAAACAACTTGTATAATTTTCAAAGCTCTCTTTTATATTTTTTTAAAAAACCTTTTTTTAGCTAAAATCATTTAAAATACATTTAAAAAACAATAATAAGCCATTCACAATAAAACATTTAAATATCCCTATTACTGGTACCAGTATTTTAATATAAAATATAATAAAAACAAGGGAATTACAATTCCAGTAGCACATATTTTTTATTTTTATTTTATATTCTCACAGACCGGTCCTTTTTATATTTACATATCACTAGGATCCTTAATATTTGGTTTTAGATTTTATATCAGGTTTAAATCTGTGCCGTTTAGCCACTGTGATTTTAAACATTTTCTCTTGGGGGAAGGGGGGGGATCCCTTTTCAAAAAGCTTCAGCCTGATAAGAGAGACAAGACAACTTAATTACCTAATTTTACGGCACAGGCCTGCTAGATGTAGTTTCCTCCCCCCTTTCTCGTTGGATGAGTGAGGAGTGGAATGCTGACAACTTCTCTCTGGGGCTGGAAGAAATCTTCCAGCGGCCGCCCCCAGGGCAGTTTGCTCAGTCTCCCTCTAGCTCACCGTCCAAGGTCTGAGTAAAAGGCAAATTAAACACACAAAATAAATGCATAGTACTAAAAAATCTTTTTTATGCAATCTGATGTAGAACAGTGGCCAGAAGCTTTCTCCGACCCACACCTCATTTTTTTTTTTCAACAGCATATCACAACCACCATACAACTAATAACAAACATCACATTCTATTATCATGGGGCAACTACTCCAACACTATCACTTTAAGCAAAACACTAAAAGCACCATAGAAGACAAAACAGTATCATAAAACTTTTACCATACCAAAAAAACACGCCACCTCAAATCAACAGAACACAGAACATCATATTTACCTTCCCCTAAGGACAGCCAGGGTTCCTTGCCTCATTGCCAAAATTAAACACAAAAAGAGAAACCAAACAAATCCACATGCACACCAACTTTTTAACACTAAAGCTTTGTAACTAACACCCTTTATTATTTTCAGCTGAGCTGGATGGGGGAGTTATGAGTCTAGGGAGATGGTAGTGGACTCCAGTTGGCCCGGAACGAAGGGGGGGGTGGTACAAGCCCCCACCCAGGCTCCTTACTGTTGGAAGCTCCCCAAATCCTTACGGGTTACAGGTGGTAGGAGGGCCACCCGAGCAGCTGGTAGCGAGGAACCCCTTTTCTTGCCGGCCACTTCCCCCGATCCTTAAGGGTCACAGGTGGACGGAAAACCACCCAAGCAGCTGGCAAGAAGTCCGTATACCTTAACTGGAGTCCGGGGTGGAGTTTCTAGTGTTTTGGGTCAGAAGTGTGCTGCTTTAGGAGGGGACTTCATCAGGTTGTTATCCGTGATGCCGTTTGCCTCCCACGGGGCCTCAGATAAACCAGTCCTCTCTAGCAGAGATAGGCTAGTCCGGAGTGCTGGGCGACCACCCCTTATTTGCACTCCCCTGGCGGACTGTTATTTAATTTTAACAGATGTCGTTGCTCAACCCCACACAGGCTCGGCTGTTTCCCTAAAATAAACTGTCTACTAAATTTAAATTGCAACTAATACCTAGCAAACTATTTACAATCCAGCTGGTACACGCATCCTGATAAGAAACACAAAGAACAACACCCTAACAAACTAGACAAAGAGACACACCTGGCCCTTAAACAAACTCTGAATGAAACTTCACCTCTCACCAAGAGACTTTTAATAACCAGCCAAAAAAACACAGTTAGCACACAAAGTGGAGCCCCTCCTCTCTCCGAGAGACTCCTAGGACCAAACACAATTGACCACCCCTGGAAAACAGCTGTTCCAAAACCTAGCGTGTGGGACTCGAACCCACAATCGCGCAGCACATAGATGGGACGTTTCTGAGCATCCTCGGAGGTCCCCCAGACTTCCCGGGACGTCTCCCAGGGTAGCAGTCGGTTATCACGGACACGTTTGTCGTAACCCTCCTTGCATATGGAACTAAAACCCACAATCAATCAATCAGACAAGGAGTTCCGCACCAGCGGGCACCGCTGGTGCAGACGACTGCAAATACCAGAAAGCAGCTGCTTACCAGAAACCGAAAGTAAAAACCAAAAATTACAGAAATTAACACAGCCGGCAACAGGAGACATACAAGACAAACAGAGACAGACAGGTAAAAATCCCACCTCCAAGGGGGTGTCTCGTGGAACTTGGGTGGTCGCTGTTTCCCGGCCAACGCACCAAATGTAAGATGCCCGCCGAGGGGAGACAATCAATCTCGGGATAAGCAACAACAGCAAGAACACACGAGTTTCCTTGATGCAAAAGCAAAAGGTAAGAATTTTTTAGGGAACCAGTGCACTGGGGCCGAATCATATCTCACGTAAGAGCAGAGGAGTTCGGCCCCGAGCAACTGAAAGTGTGGATATTTATAGGGAAAAGACCACCAGTTAGGGGGGTTTGGGCCAAGTTACATGCGTTTACAGAGTATTACAGAATCAATTGAAAAAGTACATTTTGTAGTCAAGTGTTAGATAAGATAACAGGTGTAGTCAGCAGGTTCCTGGCACAGGGCGCACTGACCCGGTCAGTATAGATAAGATGCTAGGTACGTTCCTGAAACAGGGTGGGCTTATTGCATATTTTTCATTCCTAAGCTATGCTTCTTAAGCTGCAAGCTGCAGTAATATATACTTTTTCTTTTTAACTATTAGCTGGCTGTTTTAACTATTAGCTGGCTGCTAGGGCTTGTGATTTTTCTTCTAAAAGGGGCCTTTCACTGCCTTCCTGTTTTCCTGCCTTCCTTTGGTACTACTGGGGACTGAATCCAAGGGCATTCTACCTCTACAATATCCCTATTCATTTTAATGTTTTTGTTTTGAGGCAGGGTCTTCCTATGTTGCTGAGGCTGGCCTTAAACCTTGATCAAACTGCCTCGGCCCCCCAAGTACTGGAATTACAGGCATGTGCCACCATGCCTGGCCACAGTTCTACCTTAAAAACATATTGGCCATTTTGGGCCAGGTTTGGTGGTCCATGCCTGTAATCCTAGTACTTGGGAGGCTGAGACAGGAGGATTAAATTTGGAGGACAGCCTCAGTCATTTAGCAAGGCTGTTTCAAAAAATAAAATAGGACTGGGGTTGTAGCTCAGAGGTAGAATGCCAAGGGTTTCTATCTCCAGTACCACAAGAATAAGTAAATAAATACATAGGGCTGGGTATAGCCTGGAAGTAGAATGCACCTGGGTTCAATCCTTAGCACACATGCATGCGTGCGCACACACACACACACACACACACACACACACACACACATTCTTTGCCATTCTCATTCTTACACACCTGTGTGGAAAAAAACACACACAGGAAAAAACTCAGCAGCTGGATCCAGTGGTATGTGTCTGTGGCCTCATCTACTCAGGAGACTGATGTGGGAGGATCACTTGAGCCCAAAAGTTTGAGGCCACCCTGGGCAACATAGTGAGAATCTGTCTCAAAACAAAACAGAACCGAACAAAACAAAAACAACAGCCTCTCTGCACTGCCGTGACAGCAGGCAAAGTGCCCCACTGGTGCCTGGGCAGATGGTAAGTGTTTACCTTTTTAAATCGTTTACAATCGAGGTGTGGGTTTCCATTGCTATCATGCCATCCACTTGTGCCTGGAGCTTTTGGCATTTGTCCTTTAGATGCTCCTTCTTCTTCCTGCGCTTCATCAGCGCCTCTTCCTGGACCTGTGTTTTCTTCTCCAGGAGCTTCAGTTTTTTAACCAGGAGAGAAACTGAAAGCAAAAGCAAGTGATACAGACTTGGCACAGAACAGCAAAAAAAGGAGTACTAACTTCCAGGAAATACTAATGAAAGTCAACTTGTAAGAATGATCTTTTAAAACAAAGTTTTGGGTTAGCCAGGCATAGTATATTACAGATATAGGCCTGTAATCTCAGCACTTGTGAGGCTGAGACAGGAGGATTACAGGTTCAAGGCCAGGCTCAGTAGCTTAGTGAGGTCCTCTGGAATTCAGTGAGACCCTGTTTCAAAGTGAAAAAAATAACATAAAATAGGGCTGTGGGTACAGTTCAGAGGCAGAATCCACCTGGGTCAAATCCCCAGGAACACACACACTAAATATAAATAAAATTGAACAAAAAATAAAAAGGGCTGGGGGTATAGCTCAGAGGTAGAAATTCCCTGGGTTCAATTCCTAGTACTACAAAGTAAATAAATTAATTATTTAACTAATTAATTTAAGGGTTATAAATTAATACCAAATTCAGCCAGGTGGTAGTGCATGCTTGTAATTTCAGTACTTGGGAAGCTGAAAGATGGCAGGTTTGGAACCAGCCTCAGCAACAGAGCCTCTCAGCAACCTTGCAAGACCCTGTTTCCAAATAAAAATAGTTCTATGGGTATAGCTCAGAGATAGAACGCCCTGCTTCAATCTCTGGTACCACACACACAAAATAAATGAGTAAATTTATTTAAATAAATATTGAAAAATATCACTTTTCAAAAATGAGGTCTTAATTTGTGTGTGTGTATTGTGTGTGTGTGTGTATTGTATGTGTGTGTGTGTGCGTGTGTGTGTGCGTGTGTGTGTGTGCATGGTTCTGGGTTTGAACCCAGATGTATTCTACTTCTGAGCTACACCCACAGCCTGATTTTATTTCTTATTTGGAAACAGGGTCGCACTAGGTTGATCAGAGTCTCATTACTTGCTGTCTTAAAGTATATATAAATGTATAAGCACATATAATAATGTCTCTCAAACTGCAAGATATCCAAGATTTTTTAATATCAACATGTTAAAAGAACTGTATTTGATTTTCTCCTTTCCTCTTTTTTTTTTTTTTTGAGTGTGTGGAACTAGGGATTGAACCTAGGTAAATTCTACCTCTGAGCTATACCCCAAGGCCTTTTTATTTTAAAACAAGGTCTTGCTAAGTTACCACCCACTTGTCTACAACTTGTGATCCTCCAAGTACTGAAATGACAGGTGTTGCACCTGGCTTCCTCAGGAAGGGTGTATGTTTTGTGTCCTATATGAGAAGTAAACCATAAATATTTTCATTCCATTTGACATGGTCATATATAATAAGATATTCTCTGGGCACCTGTTGAAAATTAGTACTTTGAAGTACGAAAGCACAACACTAAGTCTTTCTATTCTCTGAGATGGTCAAAGTCAACAGCAGTTTCCAGGGATGGGAGAAGAGTCAATGGACTGAACCACACAGTCCAAAGGTTTGCCCTGCTCCACATGACCAGAGGAATCGTCCTCCCCTACAATCTGCTATGTTTGAGAAAATTAAACTCAGTAAATAGGGAATTAACTTCTCGTTTCCAATCCTGAAAACAAGACAAGAAGCTCAGCAATGCTCTCCTCCCTCCCACTCAAGGATGCCGGAGGAAAGGCAAGTGCCACTGGGTCACTCAGGTCTATGGAGTCCTGTGGAGGGGATCCCTGTGGGACTCTTCCAGAGATGCTCTCATCTGTAGACTTGGCCTGGGCTTCAGAAACCAGCCCTTTTAATACTTATTTATTTTTACTTCTGGGGTGATGGGGATTGAACCCAGGGGCATTTTACCTCTGAGCTACACCTCTAGCCCCCCCCTTTTTTTACTTTTTTTTTAAACAGGGTTATTACTAAGTTACTGAGAGTCTCCGTATGTTGTTGAGTATGATCCTCCTGTCTCAGCCCCCAAGTACTGAGATTACACATGTGCATCACCATAGCCAGTTGACTTTTCTCACTTTTAAGATGCTATTTTACCTTAAAACTAAAAACCAATACAACGAAGCACCCAGAATGACTATGCAGGCACTGTGGAGTAGAGTTGGAGTGCCCTGAAGGCAATGGTTAAAAGTGTAATAAATAGCTGCATTTCAGTAAAGAACACAGTCTGAAAACCATGCTTCCTACGTGTGTGTGTGTGTGTAGTACTCCGGTGGAACCCAGGAGCTTTTTTAGCTCTGGGCTATACTCCCAGACCTATTCTATATTTTATTTGGAAACAGGGTCTCACTAAGTCGCTGGTCCCCATTTAAGGATACAGTAGAGATGTCGTGGCTTACCTTCTTGAAGATGCTTCTCACGGGTACCTTTGGCGTTCTCTTCCATGATTTTCAAATGATCTGTCACGGTGCTGCTTTCCTTCAAAATCACTTCAACTCGATTAAGAAACAGACGCCTACAGTTGATTCACAAAATTAAATACTTCCAGTCAGGTACCAAGTTAATAGAGAAACACACTGAAAGCAACTGATGTGGTGTCAGTAATAAATATCTGAAGATATTTTCATATTTAATCATTAGTAACGGCAAATTCAGCCATTTGTATTGAATGGGGAAAAGAACCACAATGAAATTTGAATTATGGGCTGCTTTAGTAACTTTTATTGTTTTGCTTTTGGTGCTGGAAGGAACCCAGGATCCTAAGTGCTCTAAGCAGATGCTCCACCACTAAGCTAAGTCTCTAGTCTTTGAGTAATTTCTTGTTTTTTTTGTATTGGGGTTAAAGCCAGGGGCCTCCTGTGCCCAAGGTACATCCCCAAACTCTTTTTTACTTCGGAATAGGATCTTGCTAAATTGTGGAGGATGGCTCTGAACCTGCAATCCTTCTGTCTCAGCCTCCCAAGCACTGGGATGACAGGCATGTACCTCTGTGTCCAGCTTGAGTGATGTGTGTGTGTGTGTGTGTGTGTGTGTGTGTGTGTGTTCTCATGCACAAGCTCCTTGGGTACTTGGAATTGAACCAAGAGGCATTCTACCTTTGACCTACACCAATCAGCCTTTATTTATTTATTTATTTATTTATTTACTTATCTACTTGGTGCTAGAGAATGAACCAGGGGCTGAACTACAACCCTAGCCCTGTTTAGTTTTTTACTTTGAAACAAGGTCTCACCAAGTTGTGGAGGACCTAAGTGGCTGAGGCTGGCCACGAACCTGTGATCTTCCTGTCTCAGCCTCCCAAGTACTGGGATTACAACATGCACAGATTTTTTTTTTAATTTATTTTGAAACAGGGTCTCCCTATGTTGCTGAGAGTCTTTCTACTTGTTGAGGTAGGAAGCGATCCTCCACTCTCAGCCTCCCAAGTACAAGTCATGAGCCAACATGCACAGCTATTAAGACTTCTTTTCTTTTTTGTTTTTTCTCTTTCTTTCTTGCCTTTTTTCTTTCCTTTCTTTTCTTTTTTTTTTTTTTTTTAGTAATACTAGGGATGGAACCCAGATTCATTCTGGAAACAGAGATATACCCCTAGCCCTATTTTTTCTTACACAGAGTCTTACTTAGTTCTGGAGGGCCTCTTTAAATTGCTGAGGCTGGCGTTGAACCTACAATTCTGCTATTACATCCTCCCAGTACTGGGATTATAAGTGTGTACCACCTTGCCAAGGTTTTGATTGACTTTTTTTTCCTTTGCAGTCCTGGGAAAGAACCCCAAGGGCATTGTACCTCCGAGCTACACCTCCAGCCCTATTTTTTATTCTTTATTTTAAAACAGGGTCTCATTGAGTTGCAAAGGGTCTCATTAAGTAGTTGAGGCTGTTTGTGAACCATGATTCTCCTGTCTCAGCCTCCTGAATGCTGAGATTATAAGTGTGCACCATCATGCCCAGCTCGAGTGACTTTTTAAAAGGTTAAATTTCTATGCCTATAATCCCAGTACATGGCAGGCTAAAACAGGGAAATTTCATGTTCAAAACCAGCCTCAGCAATTTACATAGGCTCTCAGCAATTTAGCAAGATCCTCTATGCAAATAAAGAATAAAATAGGTGAAATAGGGCTGGGGATATAGAACGCTTCTGTGTTTGAGCATCAGTACCAAAAAAAAAAAAAAGGGGGGGGGATGGTAGTATAGCCCAAGTGGGTGAGCGTGTGCTCATGTGTAAAGCCCTAGTTTGGTCCCCAGCACAAACTAATTATAGCTGTGGAAAATGAAAAATTTTAAGCATATAAAAAGATAATAACTCAGCGTGGTGGTGCACACTTGTAATTGCAGTATTCAGGAGGCTAGACCAGAGGATCACTGTTAGTGGATAACCTCAGCTACTTAGTGGGGCCCTCCAAAACTTAGTGAGACCCTGTTTCAAATAAAGAATAAAAAATAGGGCAGGGGTGTAACTCGGAGGTCAAATGGACCTGGGTTCCATCCCCAAACCCACAAAATAAAATAATGAAAAAATAAAAAGAGAATAAAATAATAAACTCCCAAATATATAATATGCAGCTTACATAATCATCAAATTGACCATTTAAAGCTGGGAGTGGCGATGCCTGTTGTAATCCCAGCACTTGGGAGGCTGAGACAGGAGGATTGCAGGTTTGCAGCTAGCCTCAGCTACTTAGTGAGGCCCTCTGCAACTTAGTGAGACCCTGTTTCAAAATAAAAAAACTAAGACTAGAGTGCAGCTTGGAGTTAGAATGCCCTGGGTTCAATTCCCAATACCACACACACACACAAACTGACCATCCTATTTCATCTACATAAACCTACAGTCCCTACATCCAGTACATTATTTTAAAGCCCGCGGGAAATTTTAAAGTGTTTACAAAGTTCTCATTTTAATTAAAGGTACCTTACATAATCAGTAGCATACTTGCACAAAACAACTACGGTGTCAGAAGACTTTGAAATTATTTCTAAAAACTGGACAAATATGATGGGTATGGCGGCACACACTTATAATCTCAGTACTTGAGAGTTGAGACAGGAGGATTGCAGGTTCCAAGCCAGCCTCAGCAACTTAGTGAAGCTCTCAGAAACTTAGGGAGACCTGTTTCCAAATAAATAAAATAGGTCTGGGAGTGTAGCCGAAAGATAGAAGGTCCCTGGGTTCCATCCCCAGTATCTAAAAAAAAAAAAAAAAAAAAAAAAAAGTGTACAAATAAACCTTAGTCTTAATTTCACCATCCTTACAGATGGTCTGCTGTACAACTCCATCCTGGGGTTCCTGGAAGCCCTTCTACCTCCGGGATACACTCCCATAGGCTACACTCCCAGACCTATTTTTTTACTTTTTTATGTGAAAACAGGGTCTCTTAAGCCAGCGAAACTGTCTCCAAACCAGCGCGATCCTCCTGTCTCAGCCTTCCAAGCACGGGGATTACAAGTGTGCGCCACCACACCCGGCGCAAATTTCTTGATTTTCTCCCTTTATGTGTCTGTGTGGAACTGTGGATTGAATCCAGGGACAGTCTACCCCTGACCTATACTCCCAGCTCTATTTTAGTTTTTAATTTTGAAATACAGTCTTGCTAAAGGACCAGACTCTGGCGGTAAATCCGTAGTCCTCCAGTTTCAGCCTCCTAAGTACTGTGATTACAGGTGTGTGCCACCATTCCCAGTTAGGATTTTCTGCTGTAAACTCAAAAAGTCAGGTCGAGAAAGAAGAAAAAAAAAGGTAAAAGGAACCATGTGGTGAGCCCCTTGGCTGTGAGGCCTCTGCAGGCCAGCGCCTTGGCGCAGTGGGGTGTTCACCTGCTGCTTGCACAGGGAAGAGGGCAGCTACCCCACTCCTGTCCCACACAGGGCAGCTCTACTGTGGCCTGCTTTGCAATGTTGGACTTCCTTAGAAGACTCCATTACTAGTTTGTTCTTCCTTCCTTCCTCCTCTCCCTCAACTCCCTCCCTTTTTTCTTTCTGTTTTTAATAAAAGACATTCCCTCATTCAAAAATAAGTCAAAAACTTCAGATTTGGTTTAAAACTCCCTCAATTGTATTGGCCAAGAAACAGGCCCATTAAGCCTGAGGTTACCCAGCTGGTCAGGGAAAGTTAGGAAAAGAAATGTAGAGAGATTAGCTGCAGTCCAGGAGGGCACTGCTTCTACTAACGTGTGGAGTTCACCGTGAGCCAAGGACTGTGCGCAGGCCTAGCAGTCACAGGCTGCACAAAGACAGGAAGCAGCCTGGAGGCTGGAGGAGGGGACTCCCAGGGTCCAGAGCTCAGGGTCCCCCAGCTCAGCCCCTCACTGCACAGCCACCATGCCAGGCGAGGGTAAGAATCTCAATACACATAGCGCCGGGGGATGAGGCAGGACCGGCGCCTTGAATGCAGGCTGGTCCTTCTTCCCTTTATCTTACTCATGCAATATTTTTATTGTAAGAGAACATAAAGGGGCATGACCGTGGCTGTGCAGGAGGCTGGGGGAAGACCGTGCAGCTCCAGGTTCTCAGGAGGCCTGCGGAGGCATGAGCCCAGGCTTACTGAGCCACCTTCCTGCCTTTCTTGCACATCAAGAAACCCTCCTAGGAGAGACCTACTTGGGACTGTGACAGAAGAAAATCCCAAGTTCAACAGGGAGGTCAAGTACACCAGAGTCCAGTGGCTGCCCAGTCTGTCCTCACAGACACACCAGTGACCATCAAACCACAGAGACCTGGACGAACAGGAAGAACACTGACAGCTCACTACTAGAATACTGCACACCGAAGGTGAAAGCTATTTCATTTTCTTCAGTGACATGAGGACATTTAAAAAATGCTAAATAGAACATACCTACTCAAAGCAAATAGTTTCTTTTCCTTAGCTCTGCCTGGACAGTGCTGCTAGACTTTTCATGATAAATACTTTCTCTAATGCATTAAATAGGTATTTATTCTACTGTGCTGGATGCAGAGTCCCACACTAAGATGAACAAGACATAGCCTCAGCCTTTGTGGAGGGCAAAGGAGACAGACCTGGATACAGATCGAACAAGAAGACATCGTGTGGTGGGTAACTGGCAGGACCAGTGTTTAGGATGATGTCAGAAACAGACGAGAGAGCAGTAGATCTGGGGTCAGGGACAGTGATGGCAGGTGTCTTAGAGCAGCTCCCAGAAGCTCAGAGGACAAAGAGAAGGGACCAGCATGGGAAGCAGGATCAGAGTGCGGGGACACTGCCTTGTGTGCATGCCTTATGCTGGACCTCCTGTTTCAAAATCCTAGGAGCAGTTAAAGGACGTCTAAGGCTTGCAGTGGAAAAATTGCCCTAGGAAAACACCACCTTAGAAAATAAAATGGGAAGCCAGCCGTGGTGGTGCAAGGCTGTAACACCAGTACCTGTGAGGCTGAGAGAGGAGGATTGCCGGTTCAAGGGCAGCCTCAGCAAGTAGTGAGGCTCTCAGCAACCTAGCAAGATCCTGCTTCAAAATAAAAAGAAAATAGGGCTGGGAATGTAGCTCAGAGGTAGAATATCCCTGAGTTCAATCCCTACTAACACACACAGAAAAAAATAGAATAGTTTACTGGATCAATTTCTTAGCAACTCTTTTTAAAATACTTTTAAGAAAATGTATTTTTGTGCTAGATAATTCCATGGAGTTTCTTCTTAATTAACTTGTGTTTGAAATGAGCAAAATACCAGAAACATAATACCACTTGCCATTTTTCCCTGGCATCAAGGCTACTCTTCTTTATCTTTAGCTGCAGTTCCTTCTCCACTTCATCGACTCGAGTTTTTAACATTCTCATTTCCTCCTGAAATAAAATGTGTGTACATTTTAACACGTATCCTCTCCTGTCTCTAATGCTTAGCTGCAGGCCTGTTGCCTGGCTAATGTCAAATGTCAAGAGTCTCCCAGCAAAATCTGAACCTAGCAACGGCCTTCACCTTGGGGTCCCAGCACTACATGCCTCCCCTGAGAAAGCTGACAGTCTAGTGAGAAAACACAAGACAACACAAAGTCACCCAGCACAGGGACAAAGAACCCTGGGTTTAAAATATTCAATTCTTAGCCAGGCATGGTGGCACAGGCTTGTAATCCCAGTCCTTGGGAGGCTTTGACAGGAGGATTGCAGGTCGCAGCCAGCCTCAGTGACTTAGTGAGGCCCTCTGCAACTTAGTGAGACCTTGTTTCAAAATAAGAAGTAAAATAGGGCCGGAGGTATAGCTCAGAGGTAGAATGCCCCTGGGTTCAACCTCTCAGCACCAATAAATAAACGTACAAACAAACATCCAATTCCTAATTTGACACCATTTTCCTATAACTGCCAAATGCTTGAAAATTTTAAAAGGACAAGGGAGAAAAAGCACAGAGGCCCATAAGCACTGTAATCTTCCTTTGTTTATCGAGGCGAGACTGGAGAGCTGTTTATCCTTGGTGAGCAGCTGCTTGGGCAGGGAGCTGGGTGGGCTCTCCCTGCCTTGTCCAAGCGTGGCAGAGCCTCTCTACGTGGAGGCACCAGTCCCCGCAGTCACACAGCATCCCCAGCCACTGGCCCAGCGCCAGGTCTGCAGCTCAGTCTCAGTGTCTGCTCCTGGCAATCTGTGCGTGGCCCTTTCTCTGGGCCCTCTCCATCGCAGCGTGGCTCCACCCTCACAAGGCTGGCTTCAGGGTCCTGTGCTGTCCCTCGGTGCCAACGTGTCCTGTGTGGTGCACTGAGGTGTCCCCAGATGCCAGCCATATGTGCTTGCTCCTGTTTATCATACAGTAGCACTGCCAATCACCTCCCTCTTCTCGCCCTCTGCCCAGACACACATCCATGCCGGCAGTCCACTAGCATTTTTGAACTGGGTTCAGCAAACCAAAGCTGGCAAGCCTTGTTGATGTAAATAATGTTTTACTGCGACACAGCCCCACCCATTGTTTACCTATTATAACCCAGAGTTGGATAGCTGCAAACAGAAACTGAATCTGCAGACTATAAAGACTGCAATGTTTAATTGGCCCTTTACAGCAAAAGTGGCCCAACTCTGATTTAGAAGGTATATCAAAAGAGTAATATTGTTATTAGGATTGATTTTTGATCAAGTAGTCTAAGACTAATTCACGCTCTTCAACTGTCCAACAGTAAGTCTAGGCGTTTGTTGTTTTCTGTGTGTGTGAGTGTGTGTGTGTGTGTGTGTGTGTGTGTGTGTGTGTCTGAGTGGTACTGCAGATTGAACCAGGAGCACTCTACTTCCATGCTATGCTTCCAGCCCTTTTTATTTTTTATTATGATACAGGGTATCTAAGTTGCCAAGGTGGGCCTCAAACCTGTGATCTTCTTGTCTCAGTCTCCCAAATACTGTGACTATAGACATTCAACACCATGCCTGGCTAGAAGAAAGGATTCAAATTGCATTACTGAGGACAACATGACTGAAGAAAGACCAGGCTGGGTGACTCTTAAAGGACTCTTTCCACTCAGGATCCCATAAAAACCAATGCTTCTCTCCCTGGATCCTCCCACTTCCAGAGATCTATTTGGTCACTTAAATAAGGAAGCCAAAGCATGCCCCATAGAAAATCATGGCTGTACCTCGAATGCCCAAGCTTGGTCTCCTACACAACTCTAATGAGCTCTGTTGTCAGAAGCCATTCCCAGGAACAGAGGTGAACATGGCAGAGATAAATAGACCTCATTTCCTATCCACTTCCAACACCTCAGTTATTGGACTTCCCTGGAGTCAGACCTTCGTGGAATTAAGGATCGTTGAAGTTGGCCTAAAATGCTCCTGACATACTACTTTCCCCTGTTTGCCCAAATATCCTGTCTGTGGTGGTGTTGGCAGCTGAAAAATTCCAGAAAAGAAGAGCGTCCTACTGTTGCTTTCTCTGTGTCTGCATGGCTGCCCGTCCAGGGGGCCACGGCTTTAAATGTGGCAGCACCCATCCCACCATACCTCTCCCCATCCTTACCCACTCCTCCAGCTCTGCCAATTACTCCTTTCTCTTCTTCCTCCCTCCCTCCTGCATGGTGTTCAATATATTTCTTATATCTAAACACAATCAGCAAAACTTTTAAAGGCAAGAAAACGCAGTTATTTTGAAATCGTTCTTACTAACTATGCAAATACAGCCCAGAGAAAATGGAACTGAGATGAAAGAACTTTCACTTACCAACCAGGGTGGTATAGGGCCCTCTGATGGGAGGTCTTCAATATGGAAAGTCTAAGAATAAAACAAGACAAAATAAAGTATATATACTTCTTCTGAAATTACAACTCTTATATAGTCTTATATAAGACTATTGAACCCATACTTATATATACTTATATATACTTATATAAGACCATTGGACCCATTATATAAGACCATTGGACCCATTTTAAAAGCAACAATGCTGCAGCAACACATTTAAAAGACTGATTCAAAACTCCTTTTCTTTCTCTCCAGCTTCCTTGTGGAAGAGGACGGTGTTCTATGTGCTTAAAGAAGCCCCAGCTTCAGGGAACATTCAAGGAGGAGGATGTAGAAGACAGCTCCCAGGGGAAAGTAACAAGATTTTCTGCTATGCTGGACTTATCCAGCTACAAATAGCTAATTAGAAAAAAAAATCAAAGGTGATTGTATTTGACTCCCATGCCTAGGAGTTAAATTTTCAGTGTAATGGACCATGTGGGAAACTCTCAGGATAGAACCCTAAAGTCCTGGGATATTGGTTTAGGGTATTGCTGGGTAGAACAGTTCCCTAGCATGCACGAGTCCTAGGGTCAATTCTAAGCACTTCCAAAGGGAAAAAGAAGTCCTGACATAAAGACTCCTGCACATACTGCAGCTTCTGAAGGTCACTTTTTACCTGGTTTCTGGCTGATAAAGTGGACTAACCCACCGGCATCCCAAAATTATGGGAACTAAACTGAACTCTGACCAGATATATAAGCTGCAACAGTTGTAATTATTTTGAACCTGCATGTAATGTTAACTAGCATTTCAGCTAAACACTTACATATCACAGCCACTGTCTCTAGCATAACACAATGCTGTCCTTTGGTAAAATTATCTGGTGAAAACATTGACACCTTGCAGGATCAAAAAGCATGATGGAAGATCTGAAACAATACATAACTTATAAAGTTATTTATTAAGGTAATTTAGTTAGGTAATTGAATACTTATTTAATTAGGTAATTGGATCTATACTGCCAATTTCATATCTATCTGTCCCTGCAGAACTGAACTTACATGCAAACTAGCAGACATAAGCATCTTATGAGCTTAAAAGCTCATCGTTGAGAACTGTCTGCAAGGCTAAAAGGGAAAATACAAGCCAGAAGCCTCCTGTCCTGCTGGGGTTGAACATAGTCGAATTGAACAGTTTCAGATTGACAGTAACTAAGCTGATGTCATTTCTCTGAAATAATTAAATGTAAAGTAGATTTACATAGACAATTCTCTATTTCTTCCCTAGTGTGATATTATGTGTTATAATTCATAGTCCGCTAAATATCAAATAGACAGACTATTGTCCCAGTTAAAACACTAATATCAGGAATAATGGTAATAATGCTAGTCATAGGAGTTCCATGTGATGATGCTGAAAGCCCATACTAGACAGCAATTAAATGTTAAACAGATCAAATCTTACCACCACCATCAAGTGTATTTTATCTTCGTTGCCATATTTGGGTGATAAGTAATGTTTCCAAGGTCACATAACTAGCAAGTGGCAAAGCTAGCAATTAAAGTCAGTCTTGTGTGAATCTAAAGCTGGCCCTTCTCTATTTGTCATCCACCAGGACTTGCCTTGATGAAAGCAAAAGTTTATAAATGTAAAGATACTTTTTCCTCTGCCTATGATAAGTTAAAATAAGACTATCAAGATGCATTAGAAATGAAAATGGGAAAAAATCCTCAATAGAATCTACTAACAGCAATCAATATTCATTCAGGGATGACCTGACATCAGTATTTTTCATGGAAAGCCATTAAAAGCAAGGAGTCATTCCATAGACAAAATAAGTTTCATATTCTATTTGTGCATAATGTACATTTTCAAGGAAAAGCTTAAAAGAAATAGAGCCTTAAAAACACTATAAGAGTAGGAAGTTAAATATTGAATCAAAAAGTAAACAAAAATTCTGTACTTAAAAAAAAACAGTGAAATCCCTTTAGCCAATACAAAAGAAAATGACCACCAAACCAAATTATAAGTAACAAAGATCAACTAAGGGAATCCTACTATATACTGTCGTTTCTGTTCCCCAGTCTTAATCATTGCTAATATGGCATTTCTGATTTGAGGAATTGTTGCCACCCTAGACTACCACCAAGATTAATGACAAAGAGAGAAAGAGAGAGAGAGAGAGAGAGAGAGAGAGAGAGAGAGAGAGAGAGGAGAGAGAGAGAGAATTCTACTTTCCGATCTCATTGATTGCATGGCTGTTAGCTCCTCTATCAAGAAGAAAATCTATCATGAATTGTTTGTCTTCTCAAAGCACAAACAATAATGGTGTCAATCCCAGCTGTGAGAAAACAGAAAACAGTAATTGAATGCGGCAGACTGGCTCAATCAGGATGGCCGCTGAGTCCACTCGGGATCGATTTATCTCAGAAAAGATGGGCAAGGATTCGGGTGCAGTTCTGCAGCCACTTATATGCAGCGATTCTTTCCCTTCTATGAAATAAATTCCTTTAAGTTCCTATTCACGGCGCTTCAGGAAAGAATCTGACATGGACAAAGCCTCTTGAGCTATTGACACTTTATTACAAGAACCCCCAAAATTTATATCCTTCACTAGTGATATTAATAGTAGAAAAAAAAAGGGAGTACAATCACTGCAAAACAATAGTGAATGAAATGTAAACAAAGTAAAAACTAGTCCAGCATTCAAGAGATTAGCTCTGGATCTTCTCTGGATCTTGCGGCAGATCCAGCTGCCCTTGCAGACAGGCAGTTCCAAAGGGCAAATTCCAGAAGACACAGGCATGCCCAAGGCTTAGAGAATAGGCCTCTCATGGAATCTTCTTTAACTTTTTTGGAGCTTTTCATCTCTAGGGCTTAGTCCATATGGCAGGCATGGGGAGATATGGCGATCCAGGGGGATGTGATGGAAGTCTCCCAGGTGTCGTCCGCATTGCTTTCTAAAGTCTGAAAGCTTAAGCAAGCTCACAACACAGTTTGGCAGATAAACACCAAAAAATAACATGAAGTTTTTAGATTTAGTTCTCAAATGTACTTCCCTAGCTGCAGAGCACTTTTCCTCAAACGATAGGCTTATTAGAAGCCTATTCATCTTATAAATAATCCATATTCTTATCACAGACCCTTTGCAACATCCTTTCCTTTTCTGATTACCCTGATTATCTCTTTCCCATTTGGGACAATCTTAGGGTAAGCTCTTCTTTATTCAAAAATCCTTTCTTATTCTCACCATATTTCCTTTCTTTTACACATTTATTATATCTATCCTTTGTGGTGACATATTCATTTCTTATCCATGTGGCGCCCCCCTATCTCGGGCAGCGCACATACTGGGTGTAAAGGTCAAGAATCTTCCTAGCCTTCAGCTCTGTTGTATTGGGCAGTATTAACTGTTCATAAACTAGGTTGCTTTGATGTCACACCCAAAGTTTATCTTCTCTGTATCTAGGCAGGATCACAAGGAGAGGGGTAAACAGAGGCACCAGGTTCTCCCTTTTAGGGCTTTTATTGTAAGTTAATGATTAGGATGAAGGTCAGAGATAGAGGGGAAATCTGCATTTGTAATTACTGTAACTGAATGCTGCCACTGCATCTGAATTCTAACTAGATTTTATTACCATTTGAGCAAAGCCGAGGACATTTAGAGGCTTAGACAAATTACCAGAAAGTTCATTTTCCATGGACTCAGTTTCTCTCACAGTCCTGATCTTACATCACTGGAGCAATTCATGTGGAAAGTTAAAAGAATCATTTCCAAAAGAATAATAGTTATGAAAGAATATCTAAGAGTGGGGGAGTACTTTGGCCAGAGACAACACTTTCTCTCGGGGCTTTTCACTCACATTGAGGACCAGCCAATTAACTGTGTGGGAGACCATCACACAGATGCTGAGGAGAAAGGAATAATTCTTGGCAATTGAAAAATACATGTGTCCCAAGAGAAATGAAAGTCTCATTTGAGACCCTGTGAAGGCGAACACCTGGTAAACACAGCGGCCCCTTTCTTCCCTCAATGCCCTCACCTGCTGCTCCATCCCTTTGCGATGCCCAGCCCTGCCTAGAGTCCCACAGGAACTCCAGTCTCCTCCAAAACTGACTTCACACTCACACTGCTTCTGACGACTTTGGCCCCTATCACAGCAATTATGGTGGTTTGGAGTTAAGTGATTGCTCCCCAGCCTATAAACCAAGATCTGCCCGAGGGCAGGTGCTGGATCTTGAATCTCCATAACC
The DNA here is from genome assembly GCF_963383645.1 of Muscardinus avellanarius. Taxonomy (NCBI): domain Eukaryota; kingdom Metazoa; phylum Chordata; class Mammalia; order Rodentia; family Gliridae; genus Muscardinus; species Muscardinus avellanarius. The sequence goes on from NW_027664442.1 coordinate 140,821, forward strand.
CCAAGCCCTATGACACAGTAGGAGTATGTTTAAGTATTTTTTTCTTGAAAAGATAAAATAAATCATTCTCTCTAAGGTAGGGATTTTAAAATGGATATCTCAAACAATATTTACTTTCCTAGATTCCATGAACATCTTTTTCAGAAATAAACAGGCCTGGGAGTTATATGGCCAGTACTGCAGGATCTCTTTCACTTTGCTTAACTTTCCCATTGGACAACACTTTTTTGTGGCAGACACTAACATGTCAGGAATTTGAGTTTCACAGACACAGTTTTAAGAGCTTTTTGATAAAATGGAATCTTTTTTCAGGGAAGGAATAAAACTACCTTGATTCTCTCTCTTCTCTGTGGCATCAGGATCTAGATATTGATTTCAGGGCACTACAGCTCCAAATGGTCACACTAAGGAAGTGGCTCTGTCTATAAAGACAGAGGCTTCAAGTGCACTTTGGTGGCCAACTAAGGACCCATGTGGTTTCTCCTACAGCCTGATGTAAGGGTTTCATCTTAGCTGTTACAGATCTCACATAGTGATGATTATGGGAAACTACTGCGCAGCCCACCTAAAAGCAGTGTGGGCTCTAAGGAGACCCCCTGTCACTCTTTCAGAGAAGCTTGAAATCCAGTTTGTTTTCTAAACTGGAAATTGAACAGAGGGAGTTGGGCATTCTACTCTGAGCTACATACACATTCCTATTATATTTTTAATTTTGAAACAGGCTCTTAATATGTTGTTGGGGTTGACTGCAAAATTCTTATCTTTCGGTCTCAAACTCCCACTGAGATTATAAAATATCCTGATTAGATAATATAATATCCTGAGATTATAGATGGGAGCCACCATACCTAGGTAAATCCAGACTTCTGCATGAGTCTGCTGAATTTGAACTGTTGACTCAACTTATCGATAACAAACTAAATGCTGATATAGGCTTTAGTTTGAATCCAATTAATTTCTTTGCAAGGCCTTACGCAGAATGCTAGAGGTTGGGAAGACGGAAAGTCTCTCCTACACATATCACTGCTGATACAATGTATGTCAGGTACTTAGATAATAAAAATGGTGGGTCTTACCTTGTTTCTTGCTTCAATACTTGTGTTGTGTGAAAGCAGTTCTGTTGCTGTCATGGTGTCCTCATTAAGAACGGCATAATGAAGAGTATTATTGCCACTGTGGTCGGCACAATTTGCATCAGCTCCATGACTCAGTAGAATACGGACACATTCTGTGAGCTGGCATTATGCCACCTATGATATGGTACAAGAAGCAGAAGGTCAATTCAAGGAATTCAAGAGACACATTCCAAAGGTTTCACCAATACTTGTATCTAAATAGAGTGAATGCATTTTTCTAAGCCTGAAAGTCCAGTGTACCTTCCTCATGGCTGTGCAGTGGTCTGTGTCGTAGGCGTTGATTGCACATTTGTGTTCCAGGAGGAACATTACCACTTTTGGATGACCATATGCACTGGGGAAATGAAGAGCCATCCTATGGAAGTGAAAGCACTTTTCAGGAAATTTGAGAACACTATCTCAAAACTATATTTATGGAGATTATTATCAGTATTAAGTATCACATGATTTCTCTTTCTAAATATTTTATTTCCTTGAAGAAAGTACACGCTTTCATCAGGGTGTGGTGACACACACTTGTGATCTCAGTACTTGGGGGCTGAGACAAAAGGATTACATGTTTGCAGCCAGCTTCAGCTACTTAGTGATGCCCTCCACAACTTAGTGAGACCCTGTTTTAAAATAATGAATACAAAATGGGCAGAGGTTTTATTTCAGAGGTTGAATATCCCTGGTTCAATCCCCAGTAATGCAAAAAAGGAAGAAGAAAGAAAGAAAGAACATTTTCTTAGTTCTTATTTCTCACTAGATTAATAAAAGTTTAGCCTATTTCATGGACTGGGGTGGGGCTGTGCTGAGGAGGCAACCCAGGGCCTCACACATGCTAGGCACACAGTGTCCCTGGAGGGACATCTCAGCCCAAAATGCCAATCTGAATGAAAAGAGCACAGCAGTTGGAGTTAGCTGATTTACTCACAATTGCGTAGCATTTCTATGTCTCTATTTCCTTGCCAATAAAAGGAGGATTATATATAATATTTATATCATAGGATATCACAATGGTGATTAAAAGAATCTATGCAAAGTATTTAAATGTCTTCAGCACAAACAACAGCATGGTAATTGTTAGATAATAGAATTGTTACTAGTATTAACAAAGATAGCAGCTCAGTTAAGAGAAATCACACAATGACACCAGTTGTAATGATGTTTTAACTTTTCTGCATTTCACTGTGTCTTAGGTACTCCTCTTTTCACACTGGAACATCTCTGATTTTGTTCACCACTTGTAATTCATAATGGGCAACTCTTTAAACTGGCATCACTTAAAAATTAAGACACAAAAGGACACAAAGGGTCATCATCCATTTTATGATGCCTCACATTAAACAGGTGTATGCCAGATCTCATTATATGATGAACATTTAAATCAATTTTAGTTCTTAAAATTACTTTGGATAATAAAAATTAAAAACAGAAAACCTTTGCTTTGATTTGAAGGGACCTTTAAGCCAAAGGAAACTCAAGATTTAAATGAAGAAGTATGGCTTGTTTAATTCAGTATTTCAAGTTCTAGAATCACACATTTTGAAATTATTTCAATAGTATGATTTCTAGAAAAGGAGAAATTTCCCACACTTAATTTCAACATTCAGTGCTGCTATAAACTTTTGTAAGGGCAGTCAAAAGTTGCAAATTGCCTGGCATGGTGGCGCAAGCTTTTAATCCCAGCATTTGGGAGGCTGAGACAGGAAAATTGTGGTTTATGGACAGCTTCAGCTGCTTAGTGAGGTCCTTTGAAACACAGTGAGACCCTGTTTCAAAATATAGAATAATAGGGCTGGCAGTGTCACTCGGAGGTAGAATGCCCCTGGTTCCTTACCCAGTACAGCAAAAGAAAAAAAAAGCTATAATTTCCTAACTTCAGAAATGCTTTTGTTTGAATGTGTAGTGGAAAGCTCCAATTGAAATGGACCTACTACTTCAATTGCATACTTGCTAACTTGTTAGACTGAACAGGGGAACATGATTTGGGGGGTGAACAGGTCCTGAGAGATATTAGACTCTCTTTCAGGGTTGTGAAAGGAGGGTGTCATGTATAAAAAGTCTGGTCCAGATGTTATATCTTTGGTGGGGCATTCATTTCAACTACCTCGCCATGTCATTCTTGTATGGGGTTGTAACTATCTTCTGTATTTCTATCTTTTTAATAAACTTCTTTAAATCTTCAGCAAAAGTCCAGGATAATGTGTATTTATCCTTAGCTAAGGACAAGAACCTGTGGATTTTCAGTTTTTCAGATTTTTGGGTTTTGTTGTGGTTTGAGGGAAATTGTGTCCGGGACCCTAACAGGGGTCCTAGGGGACAGTTTCCCCAAAGCCATGACATTATCCCAAACTGTAACACATTTGGCGCCCAACGTATTGGGGCAACGTGGGATGTGTGGCTCTGTACTTTTCACAGGACTTTTTGGCCAGTGGGTTGGTGGGCAGCAGCAGCTTTAGCTCCAGCTATAGAGCTGTTGAGCTTTAAAACAACTATAGAGCAGCCTTTGAATGAGTGCATTTCTGAAAGTGAATTCCAGGGCATCTCACCAGTGGTCCTGGTACCACTGCACCCCAAAATGTATGTACCTTCTTGGAGCAATAAGGAGTTCCCTCAGAATGACCACTGATCTTCTGGAATCTGGGAGGTAATTCTAGTTTGTGGGGAACCCCCACCAAGGAACTAGCCAGTGGTCGAATCCCCTCCAGGAAGTAAACCCTTTATTTATTTATCTATCTATCTATTATTTATTTATTTATTTATTTATTTATTTATTTGTTTGTTTGTTTGGTGTTACTGGGGTTCCTGGAAACCCTTCTACCTCCCAGACTTATTTTTATGCTTTTTTTATTTGGAAACAAGGTCTCTTAAGCCAGCGCAACTGGCTTCAAACCTGAGCGATCCTCCTGTCTCAGCCTTCCAAGCATGGGGATTACAAGCATGCACCACCACACCTGGCTGGAAGTAAACCTGTTAAGTAGCATAGGTTTGATAGGCCTAATGAGTGCCTGTCCATTCTGCCCACATCAAAGATGGGACACTCTTTTAAAAGCCCTATACAAAGTTAAATCTAAAAAGAAATGCCCATGGTCCACCTTCAGAAATCTTCCCAAACAGCAGATGCCAGCCAGCACCAAACAGGAGATGCCAGCCAGCATCGATTTAAAAAATGGTAGTGAGTTTTTCTTCTGTAATTGGGAACAGGTTCTAGGGAGATAAGCTAGCTTGCTTTTGGCGGCAGCATCTAGGAAGCGTGGCCAATAGCAATTGCGGCAACGTGCACCCTGTTGGTCTGTGAACTATGGCAGTTTGTAGTCCCCAGCAGCTATTGGAAGCCTGAATGGGTAAGCTTGTCCAAGAGCTCAAGAAAAAGCCTGAGTCAAAAGTTTAACCAGATAACTGCTAGACAGGCTTGCTAGGTGAATGGCCACACCCAGGAGGCACTGTCAGGATATTCCCCCACAGGCAGTTACAGCTCCATTTGCATAAGAAAGCCATCAGGGGAGGAAGCTTTGGAAGAGGCTATGCCCAACCACATGGTAGCTCAGGATTCTTAGACACACCAAAAATTACAGAATATTTTCAGGGAAGCAAATTAATAAGGTTATTTTTTTTTAATGGCAATATTTTCAGCTAGAAAACCTCACTGAGAGGAGGGACAAGGTAGGAGGCACAATGCAGGGCAGAATGGAGGGTGGCTAAAAGTTCAAGCCTTCATTGCCCTTCTGGTGGACTGTGAGGTCACTCTTGTGGCTCCATGCACACAGGCATCCCAGCCAGATGCCCCCAGTTGGGCTACTAGCTTTAGGGAATGCAGGAAACTTCATCTGGACAGAGAAGGGCCATGCAGCTCAATTGCATGGGGGAATATGGAGCAAAGGGAAAGGGTGGCAAAGCCCCTTCCCATTTAATACCCTCCTGGTGGGCAGCAAACTGGTGGGAAATGAGGCCAAACTCAAGGGCCACACACACACACACACACACACACACACACACACATGGTGCAGGGACAGGAGGATGACCTTCTGAGCACAAAATGCCTCTCTGTGTCATAAGATGAGATTCCAGCAATATCTTAAATACTAGGGTAATTGGTTTTAGATTGGGAAGCTCTGGGGGTGGGGGGAAACCTTGCCCAGATGGGCCACTAAAACCCCACCCTTTCTCTCTCAGATGGGGTCCCAGAAATCCAAAGTGGAAGCTGGATCTACACTAGCATGGGTCCTCCAAAATTGGAAAAAAAAAATTGACACCAAAAGACTAAGGAAAAGTTTAATCCCAAAATGCAAAGGTTCTTCGGTATTCAAGCCTGGCCACAGTAAAGCTGGCCATCCCAGGCACAGCTTCAGCGGCCTGGGATCCACAGGGTCTTAGTGCTGCCAGATTAGTCTCCAATTAGTTCTGCCTACAGGCCTCCTTATACCACCTGGAGAGGAGAGTTTAGAGTTCAATCTGTCCATCTGTGGAGCTTAAAGCTGTATCACCAACTCAAACAAGTGCTGGCATTCTTAGTTAATTCTGGTAGAAGGGGAGACCATCCTCAGACAAAGACTACTACTGCAGGCTGCCAATTCAGTTTAACAGGGACTTGAAAAGGGAAATGCAGATGGGCAAAACCCATGAAAAAGATCTGGCTGAGCACAGAAGCCTAAGTTTAAGCCTGTTTTAGGGGTGGAGAACAAGGGCATCTCTGGCATCTCATGCCCTCCACTATGAGGCCAAAAAGGCCCTCCAAGGCCTGGCTCATGGAACAAAGGGGGGGCCATTAAATGGCTGAGCACCCCCAGTTCTAGAGGGAACTGGGGTCCCCAGACCTAGCTTCCCAGTGATTCCTCCCAACTCCCACCACCTGAGTTAAGACTAAAGAGCCATAGGTGATAACAGTGAGATCTCACAGAAGGCCAGATGTAAGGCATTACCCACCTCTCCTGGCCCAAGGTCCAAAAGCTTAGATAGGTTGGGGGCCATATCAGGACAGGCCCCAAACTATTTTTTTTTTTACCCAATACTCAGCCCGCGGCTTTCAGATGACCTCCAATTCTCCCATTCTCAGTTAAACTAAAGATTTCAACTCCTTTCAGGAAATCAACTTGTTTTTCTTTTTGCTGGCTACACTAAAGTTATTGCTTAAAGTTTTAATTTCAACCAGTCTTAGCTAAAATGTAAACTTCTAAAAAGCTGTCCAATTAGACCTGTATGAGATGTGATTAAATACAATATGCATTGCTTTTAAAGTTCTTTTTCTTTTGACAAATTTAATGTTTTAGACACTAATGATGTTTATCTGATGTCTTGGTTTTCTGTGGTAATTTATAATACAGTTTTTAAGGTGTGTGATCAAATATGATATGCATTGTCTTTAATTTTATTCCTCATGCAAAATTAAGGTTTTAAGGTGCTATTGGTAGTTATCTAGTGTCCTAATTTTTCATGGGATCTATAGTTCAATTAAGTTAGGAAAATATAAAATGCAATGCTTTAAAGTGCTCTTAACTTCATAAGTTTTAAAGTAACACTTCAGTATTTTAAATGGGCTTTTCTTAAATTGGTAGTATATGAACAACATTATAAAATGGTATTTTTTTGTTCAGCTAGTATGTAAGAACAAAAGACAGATGTAGAGAGTCTATAGATGTATTTCTTTATATTTTGGTAAATACAGAAAAGGAAATTTTGTGAGACTAAGAAAGCACATTGTAAGGTTTATCCTAAGATTGTTCCAAATGGGAAACAAAAGACCAGGATAGAAAAATTAGAGGGTTAAAATAAGTTGTAAAGCATTGGTGGAATGTTTGTTTGTTTGTTTGTTTATAAGTTTTATCCTAAGATTGTCACAAGTGGGAAAGAAAGGACCAGGATAGGAAAATCAGAGGGTTAGAGCAAGTTTGCAGAGTGTTTGTGGTAAGTTGCAGAATGTTTGTGGTATGTTTGTTTGCATATGTGATGAAGATGGATCATTAAAAGAGTGTAGGTTTCTAATAAGCCTATTCCCAAGAGAAAAGTGATAGAGTTCAGCAGCAGGGGTGTACTATGGATAGGAGAGGCTAGAGGATTACTTAGAGACACCAAAGTCTGTAATAATTCTTTAAAACTGGCTTCAAGGTTGTTTACCAGGAAAAAAGTGACAGGAGACTGAGTCATATCATACAGAGATTTGAAATTTGCTTTAGAAATTAATTCCAAAAATAGCTTGTTAAGTCCACCAGGCAAGCAATCTAGGGCACATGTCCAGGTGAAGATTGGCAGCTTGGTTTCACTCATAAGCTATGGGAAACTTTTTGGTCTTTCCTGACTGGGACATAGTCCTAGATGGCAATGTTACCCTATTGTCAGCGTACCAGCAAGTTAAGTAAACTCCAAAGAGTACCAGAGGAAAAGGGTAAATTCTGTTTTGTCCAGGTGACCTGGTACTCATCAAATCATCTAAAATCTTTATTTCAAAGCCCATTTCATGTCTTCACAGTACTAACTCCTGGATTTACTTGGTGCAAAATAAGCTAAATATATCCCACTTTTGTGTATTTCAGCCTAAGTCAGCAAAACAGGTCTTAATTTCTCATTTAAGTGCTATGTTTAGGTTTTCATGGTTAACCTGTATTGTGAGTGTTGTCTCATAGGTTTGAAGCTTTCAGACATCAGATGGTGGTATGAGCAGACCCAAAGAGAAACATCTATCAAAGCCCTTTGGATGGCCATAGAGACATACTCACCCATCTGACTCCCTCACCACCAACCTGCATGAATGTTACCGGAAAGCTGGGGCCCCCAACTTCGTCCCTGTTCAGCTAGAAGCAGTTTATGACTGAATCAACATCCTTATTCCTTTGTAAGGGGTACATTCATGTGATATAAATGAGGGAAAATTAATGGAAATTGAGCTCATGTTAAATGTTTATAAAATTGTAAAAGTCAAAATGTATTTTCTGTGTCTACCTTTGGCCTGACAGGTGTCGATAGTTACTAGACAGAGGGGGTAATGTACCAGTATTGGGAATGGCCTAGGAAGATTTGAGAATGCTCTGATTATTAATAGATATATTTCAAAAACAATTGTGTCAAAATGGCAGACCTGGGGAAAGGAAGACTTGGTCTTGGTTTCGGTCAGGAAGCACACAGATATTGAAACTTAGATTGACTTAGCTAAAAGTAATTAGCAAGTTCATAGGAGAGGGGAGCTAGGACTTCTTTCTAAAAATAGATCTACATAATAATCTAGCTAGGATGGGAGGAGGAGATTGACCTTTGTGAGAGACAATTTGGCAGGGGGAGATACCTTACAGAAGGGGAGAAACCTTACAAGGTTTTAACTATGTCAGAATTATGTGAACAAGATGGAGGGTGTCATGTATAAAAGTCCAGTCCGCATGTTGTATCTTTGGTGGGGCATTCATTAGAACCACTTCGCCCATGCCATTCTTTCATGTGGCTGTAACTATCCTCTGTATTTCTATCTTTTTAATAAACTTCTTTAAATCTTCAGCAAGAGTCCGGGCTAATGTATATTTATCCTTAACCAGGACAAGAACCCGCGGTTTTTCAGTTTTTTGGGGGTTTTGTTGTAGTTTGAGGGAAATTGTGTCCGGGATGCTAACAGGGGTCCCTGGGGACAGTTTTATTCTCAAACTGTGACATCTTCCTCCAAAATCATAACAATATCTTCACAAAACCATAACATATTCTCTGTAACACACAGAATCCAGCTATACCACTCCTGAGTATCTTTCCAAAGGAACGGAAGTAAGAATATCACAGTGATACATGCATATCCATGTTTATAGCACCACACTTCCCAATAGCCAAATTATGGAATCAGCCTAGGTGTCTTTCAACAGATGGATGGATTATAAAATATGGAAATACATTTGTATCCTCATAAGAGTATGTTTTAAACAGCAGAAGGCTTAAATTTTGATAAAGGCTCAGTTTATTTGTTCAATTATGGCTTTTGATATTTTTGTCAGTGTTAATCTTTGTCAAGCAGAAATTTAGAAAAAAACCTTTATTTCATAATTTCTTCTAGTCATGTAGGTTCAGGTATTTCTTTAAGATTTATGATCCATTAGAGTTTATTTTTGGTATGCTATGAGCCATATAGCCAACTTTATTTGGGGTGTTAGAATCATACTTTGAGAAAGTTGCTTTTCTTCACTGCACTGTCTGTGTCTTTGTCAAAAAATAAACAGACTCAGAGTTACATCATTTGCACAGAAATGGATTGAACTGGAGAAAATTTTGCTAAGTAAGATTAAAGTAAGATTAGTCAGTAACAAAAAGTAAAATATTGGATGTTCTCCTTAATGTGCAGAAGCTAGAGAGAAAATGAGTCATAGGAGGAACTCTAGATGAAGAATGAGAAATCATACATGAGCAAATAAGGTGACCTAACTGAGGGGGATGGGAGGGAGGAAGAGGTAAATTCCCTAATGTCCATGATATACATTCAAAATCATACCAAAGTCAATCACTAGGCCAAACATGGAGAGAGGAGGTGTAATGGGGTGCGAAATGGGGAAGGGTTAAATGAGTGATGTGTGCATGTATGCCTCTACCATCTTGTACCCCCATTAAAATGTATGACTACAATGCACCATAACAGAAAAACTTAGTGGGCTATCTTATGTGTGCGTCCCGTAACCCCTACCATTATCTGTCCTAGAAGCACTGCCTTCCCAATGGCACATGCTCAGTGGCACTGTATCCTAATGGCACAAAGGTAGTGAGATTGCTTCCTAGCTCAAGGACTTGTATGAATGGCTTAACAAGTGTTCAACTACCTGTCTCTTAGTGAGTGAAATTGATCTCCCGTGAAGAGACTAGGATTTTATAAGCTGACAAGGCCATAGAGAATTTTAATTGATTAGTCCCCACAGATTTACATGTTATATACCTTCTACTAGAAATAGCTTGATGCCTATTGGGTTAACAATTTTGTTGGGGGTAGTCTTGGTATCTAATTAACCTCTGAATGCCATTAGATCTAGACTAGACAAGTCAAAATCATAAATGATTTAATTGGTCCAAATATTTGACCAACAGCACAAATTTCCCTAGGATAACAACACAAGCTTAATGTTTGATCAGAACAGCCCATGGTGTAACCACTATGAATGATTTATTTGTTTGATAATTAAAGTCTTATGTGATCTGAATTCAAAAAGGATTCAGATCTATCCAGTTTCTATTTAATTTTTTTTCCTATATGGAAAAACCAAGAGAAATAAGACTGAGATATTAACTGAGCCTGCTCTTTTAATAGAGGATATAATCTTAATTTAATAATTTTCCAATGAGCACCTCGCCCAAGAGCAAGGTTAGTTAACACAAAAAATAAAATAAAATAATGCTCTGGGTATTACTTGTATGTAGAACACCTTTGGGTTCTATTGCCAATAACACCAAAAATTTAAAAAAAAATTAAAAAAATTAAATTTAAAAATCTATGGCCACTTATATAATCACTTGCTCTACTTAACACTATTACTACCCAATCACTATCACTATGTAAATTCTCTCCTCATGCATGAGCCTTTAATTACTATATATACATGTGTATACACACATATATACATATATTTAACAATTTTATTTCTTCTTAGTTTCATCACACCTTACTATATACTCTATCTTCTATTCAGGAAAAGCATCAAATTCTAAGTACACATTTATTACAACTCTATGAGTTATAACTCACTTTCATGTGAAGTCATTCTGCCTATGAATTCACAATCTCTATATTAAAAGTGTCTCTCACTTTATCAACACTAACCTTAAATCAAGAACGTATATGATAAATGTTACCATCTTGAATATTGGCGATGATGTGATTTTTCTCAACACTCGCAGGCTCCTTTTGACTTCACAGGTGAATCTGAACTTGTACCAGGTGTTTATGTTGAGTATGCAAGCAGGACTATTTGCCCTATTTGTCATCGCAGAATACACTCATCATCACAATAAATCTTTTCCTTTCTCTTCTCTTCCCAACCCTAGTCAAGCACATTATGACCTTCCAAACCTTGAAATTTTCACACATAACACCATCTTCAAAACCCTACTGTATACTCCTATGAAACTGAGCATCCAAGCCACGCTTTCAATATGATCAACCCATCTTTTATGAAAAAACATTTTATCCCCACACTAGCCCTGCGTATCTGATGTATATTCTCTAAATGATACAACAACAGATGATTATCTACATAGATTGTGTGCATTCGTGCCATTTTTCTTAAGTTTTCTAATAGTTCCAAGCTATGGTACTTCTTAGAATTTCCTAAAATCATCTATTACCAGGAAAACAATTCTCCTAATAGGACATGATGACCCATGTTTACTCACAGTGTTTGACTGATACAGGAGGATGGTTGGTTCAAGGTCAGCAAATTTTGTGACTTTCAGCAATTTAGCAAGGCCCCATTTCAAAAAATAAAAGGTAAGCCGGGTGTGGAGGTGCATGCTTGTAATCCTCTCACTTGGGAGGTGGAGACAGGAGGATCACGCAGGTTAGAAGCTAGCCTCGCTAGCTTTGGAGACCCTGTTTCCAAATAAAAAAAATATATAAAATATAAGTCTGGGAATGTTGCCCGGTGGTAGAAGGGTTTCCAGGAACCACAGTACCACAAAAATAAATAAATAAATAAATAAATAAATAAATAAATAAATAACACAAAGAAGGGCTGGGAGTGTAGCTCAAATGAAGAATGTCCCAAGGATCAATTCTCTCTACCCCCTCCCCAGGACTCAGAGTTCGAGACTCTCATCAACCTAGAGAGACCTTGTTTACATAATGAATAACTTCTAGGAGATAGGCTAAATTTCCCCAAGAACCTACAGGATGGTACCTCTGAATTTTTTCAACTACTGGAGATAGGAGCAGGCCTACACCTGCATTAGGTCAGGAGCAATTGAAAAGACTAAACAGGTTGTAAGATAGTGAATCCTCATAATCACATAAAAATGCTTGCCCTGGAGAGAATGGGCAGATATACACCTAGTCAGGTCAGGAAGACTATTGGTCAGGTAAGAGAGAAGATAATAAATCTTTATAAAAACTGTTCTGTATCCTAAAACTTCAGTGTCTTACTTCCAAGGCACTCCACCACATTTTCTCTGATGTGGTGCTTCATTCCTCTGCCCCTTTTTTCCACCTTTGTAAAAATAAAAATTATTTAAGCTTGCAGCATGGTTCTGGCTATTCTTTTCTAAGGTAGCTGAGAACAAGAGCCCACGGCTCCATCTCACACAGTTACAGTTTTGGCACCTCAAAATGGCACTACATCTCACACCATTACACGTGGATCACGAATGGCATGATCCCTTTTTCACTCCCTGCCTGGCTGCAGATTGGTGAATAGGGTGTCACCTTGGGGGCCAAGGCTGTGAAGGGAGCCCTTTACTTGCCCCTCCCAGAGCTGGGGCTGAGGGAGCCTCCTCTCCTGTCTGAACAACCTCCAATCCTGAACTGTATATTTTTACTCGGAGTCCCAGATTCCTGTTTTTTGTTTTTGTTTTTGCAGTTTTGGGGAAGGAACCCTGATGGCATTCTATCTCCAAGCTAATACCCATCCCTATTTTTTATCCTTTTTTTTGAAACAGGGTCTCGCTGAGTTGTAAAGTATCCCATTTAGTAGCTGAGGCTGTCCACAAACTGTGAGTCTCCTGTCTCAGCCTTCCAAATGCTGGGATTACAAGCATGCCCCAAGCCACCTGGCTTCCTGTGTTTTTAATATAGTGTACACTGACTGACAGAACTTTAAATAAATGGATTTAAGTATTTAGGAGTAACCTGGGAGTTGACTCCATTCCTTGCATGCATTTGGGGTGATGGCATGGAAGGTCGAAGGCAGCTCTGGGATGTTGGCTGCCTGGGGATGCTTCTGGTTCTCTCGCCCCTGCTCAACAGTGTTTACAGGAGGAAGAGGAGGAGGAGGAGGAGGAGGAGGAGGAGGAGGAGGAGGAGGAGGAGGGTGGAGGAGGAGGGGGAGGAGGAGGAGGAGGAGGGTGGAGGAGGAGGGGGAGGAGGAGGAGGAGGGTGGAGGAGGGGGAGGAGGAGGAGGAGGAGGGGGAGGAGGAGGAGGAGGGTGGAGGAGGAGGGGGAGGAGGAGGAGGAGGAGGGGGGGAGGAGGAGGAGGAGGAGGAGGAAGAGGAGGAAGGGGAGGAAGAGGAGGAAGAGGAGGAGAGGAGATTCCACCATCATTCCTCCAGAGAGGATGCTCCCATGCTGAAAGGCCACAGTACCACAGCACTTGGCAGAAGGTAGGGCATAGCAGGGGTCACAGGCACCCCTGAGGTGTGCAAGGCTAAACTCAAGCTGGCTCAAAACTGCCCCCAAAGACCAGGGCTTCCCTCTATTCACCTGACACCAGCTTCCTCCTTGACATCAGTAGGTCTATGTTGAGAGGCTCCATGGCCCCACATTCAGCAGCCAGTGGGTTTGGCTGCAGTGTGGGGCAATTCAGGGGTGTGTGCTAATTTTCTCTCTCTGTAATGCTGGAGTAACCAACTTATAAACAGAAGAGTGTCATGATACACAGTTTTTGAAGTTTCAGTCCCTGACAGGTTGGCCTCATTGCTTTAGGCCTGTGTTAGCAGTGCACACCTGGGAGGTGGGCTTCACCCTGGGAGGCTGACACAGGAGGATTGCAGGTTCATAGCCAGCCTCAGCAACTTAGTAAGACCCTGTTTTTGAACAAAAATAGAATGGTGCAGCTTGAGTGTAGAGTGCCCTGGCTGCAATTCCAAGCTACAAAATAAATAAATAAATAAATAAATAAATAAATAAATAAATAAAAGCTTACCTCATGGCTAGAAACAGCAAGAGAGCAGGGTCCCACAGAAACCTTTAGAGGAACATCTCCCATGACCTAAAGAACACCAGCCAAGCCCCTCCTCTCACAGTTTCTGCCACTTTCCAATAGTAGCAGCAAAAAGCTGGGGACCAGTGTTATCCCACACGGCTCTGGGGGACACTTCAGTTCTGGCTATAGTCATATGTACCAGTGCTTGGTTAGCAGGAAGACAAACACTTAGATATTTCCAAGTGGGAACTGTTATGAAAGAAATGGAAGAAAGATCAAGAGAGGAAGTTGAGGCCAGGCATCATGGCGCATGCTTGTAATCTCAGGATTTGGGAGCCTGAGACAGGAGGATTGTAGTTTGTGGACAGCTGCAGCTACTTAGAACTCTTGTAACTCATGAGACCCTGTTTCAAAATAAAGAAAAATAGGGCTAGGGGATGTAGCTCAGAGGTAGAATGCCCCTTGACTCCATAACCAGTACTGAAAAAATAATGAACAAACAAACTGACCCTAGCCCTGAGCTTCAGTGATGAGCAGGTCTGCCATCCGCCTCTCCATTTCCTCTCTCTCCTGAGAGCCAGTCCACCATTCTGAACTTTCAGGTCCTTTAGATTCATCTCAGCCAGGAGAGGAGCAGCCCCAGGGTAAGAAGAGGAGGGGAAGAAAGGGGGAGGATGAGCTTGGAAGTCAGTAGCCTAACTGGGGAATCTTCTGGTCAGCTTGCTAGGTGTGCGCGGCACCCCAGCTCTATGTGTACCACAACTCTCCTTGTTCATTTTCCTCCTCTCCCCATTCTTTTCCAAGCCATCAGGTGGAGGAGAAACAGGGAACAGCTTTGGCACAGGGTTTAAGCCCCAGTGCCATCCCTGAACAGGTTCAGGATAAAGTGAATCACATCTCATTTCAGAGGTGAAGACAAGTCTCGAGACCAGATTCCAGTCTACAATGTGTCTCCCCTTTGGAGGGGGGTGATTATGGGGTTGGGGGATTCTCAGCTTCCATCCTCCTTCCCAGAGTCTACTGTGCATGCTGAGCCCCAAATAGGTGCATAGCCCCAGGGAGCTGTCACACCGGTTTCCATTCAGGTGTCCTCCCAGGAGACAGAGCAGCACAAGCTTACCCATTAATATACCACCCTAGCCTATCACCAAACTATTAATGTATGAATCCATTAATTAAAAATGCTTACCCATTAATATACCTGTCTAGCCTATCACCAACCTATTAATGTATAAATCCATTAATTAATCACTTGTCACTCGTGATTTTTCTCTCTCCTTTTTTTGTGGCATGATACTGGGGATTGAACCCAAGGGCACTCTACCTCCAGGCTACATACCCAGCCCTATTTTTTAAATCTTTATTTTGAAATACAGTCTCAACTAAATTCCAGCAGGACATATCAGTAGCTGAGGCTGTCTGCAAACCTGCGATTCTTCTGGCTCAGCCTCTTAAGTTCTGGGATTGCAAGCATGCCCCAGCAGGGGTGGCTCACTGCCTTCTCTTCTACTCAGTGTCCTGTCTCCAATGTGTCTCCCCTTTTGGGGGTGATTATGGGGTTGGGGGATTCTCAGCTTCCATACTCATTTCCAGAGTCTACTGTGCACCCCACCAGAGGTCTCTTGGGTAATAAAGTGGTCCCCTCATACCCTGCTGGATGCCCAGCAGCTCCCTGCTCAGTGAACAGAACCCAAAGCCCTATCTGTGCACATGACCTTGAACTAGTGAGGGAAAGAAGAGACAGCTAAAGTCTGACTCTCCTGAGGCTTCCTGAACATTTCTTAGGCTCCTTAGAAATCAGGAGGAAACTCCAAGACAGGCTCCTTCCATTACTCATTCACTGCCTGAGATGGAAACACAGGGACCTGGGAACCTGGACCTTGCCTTGGGAAACAGTCTTCATGCCAGCCCTCCTGTCCCTGGGCTGCTGTCTCCTGCCACAGCCTCCCTCTGAGCCCTAGGCATCTAGCTCCTCACTCAGCACCCTGTGAACACTTGCAGTTGCTGACAGTCCATACGTAGGTCTGGTCTTTCAGAGGATTTCTCTGTGCTACTGCTCTAACAAGGAGAAAATATCACTGTGGAAAGACCAAACCGGAGCTGGGTGAGCTATCTAGTGACTGTAACTGCAGTCCTTGGGAGACTGACACAGGAAAATTGCAGGTTTAAGGCCACTCTAGGCACTTAATGAGCCCGCAGCAACTTAGGGAGACCCTGTTTCAATAAATAAAAATAAAAAGGGCTGGGAGTGCAGCTCAGAGGAAGAATACCCTGAGTTCAATCACCAGTACCAAAAATAAATTAAAAAATGAATATCCTGTGCCTATCAGTTTTTCATCTCAGGTATTAGTGTCATAGTGGCAGAATGCTAACTAACCAAGCCCTCTAAGATGGCATTCTTTAGGTCTGCTGGTCAATGGCTGCTGGGAATCCACCCCCAGCCCTGAGACTCACTGGCAGGAAAGGTGACAGGTCAGAAACCTGGAAGAACAAGAGTAGAGTTCAAGCTGGACGTGGTGATACACATCTGTAATGGGAGTATTTGCAGGCTTATATAAGAGGATCACAGATTCGAGGCCATTCTCAGTCAATCAGAGAGGCCCTCAAAAAATTAGTAAGATGCTGTTTAAAATGATTCAAAATGGCGACTGCAGGACACAGCACATCTCCTTAGCTGAAACAAATAAAGTCCAACTACCAAGAAGGCAGTGTCTTGACAAAAAAAAAATACACAAAGCAGTGCTTCCACACATGAACCAAACAAATACTCATGAACCAAAACAACATGGGATCCACGACAGAAAGAATCCGGTTCTCTGAACACCAGATCCACTGCAAAAAGCCTGAGCACATGACTGACCTGGTGCAGCTGCCGGTGCCATCTTGGGACGCTGTACCAAACTGTGAGTGCCAATTCCAGCTCTGCAGCCCCAAGAAATTTTGAAAAGTAATCCAAGAACTAAGTGCAGAAAGTGGTGGCAGAGCTCCAACATTTTTGTTTTGCAAGTCTGGGAATAGAACCCAGAGGCATTTGACCTCTGAACTACACCCCCTACCCTTTTTTTTTTTTTCTTCTTCTTCTTCTTCTTCTTCTTCTTCTTCTTCTTCTTCTTCTTCTTCTTCTTCTTCTTCTTCTTCTTCTTCTTCTTCTTCTTTTTGGTGGTTCTGGTGATGGAACCCTTCTACCTCTAAGATACACTCCCAGACCTATTTTATATTTCATTTGGATAACAGGGTCTCTACCTGCACGATCCTCCTGTCTCTGCCTCCCAAGCTCAGGGATTACAAGCATGCACCACCACACCGGGCTTATTCTTTATTTTGAAACAGGTTTTCACTAAGTTGTGGGGAGCCTCACTAAGTAGCTGAGGCTGTCCTCAAACCACAATCCTCCCATCTCAGTCTCCAGAATGCTGGGATTACAAGTGTGCGCCACCACATGCGATTTGAGCTCCAACATCTTAAGTGACCAGGTCCATGCTTCGGGGATACAGAAAAAGATCCCAAAGCCCATGTGCTCACCAGAGGCATCACTTGCAGTGGCGCGCCATGCCCTCCAGAGACCTGGCCCACAGGATGGCCAGGGAACTGCACTGAGTACTCCTTACTCAGCAGAAGACCACCAGAGCAGCAGCGGGACCCCAGAGGGATAAGACTGGGTGGCCCAGCATGGAGGTATACAGTTAGAACCTACAGAAACACAGAAAAAGCCCATAGGGTTCAAAATGCAGTAACTGCACAGGGTCACAGGATGTCACTGTGAGACTACACAGGGCGGCCACTGCAGGTGCAGGTAGGGAGGCACAGCCCAGGGCAGGAAGGGAGAGAGCAGAGGGCCTGAGCCCAGGGCAGAGAGCTCAGAGCCAGGGCCGGAAAAGTGCTGAGCCCAGGGCCGGGGGGCATGCAGAGCAAAGGGCGGGGAAGTGCAGAACCCTGAACTTACATGGAACTCATTACCAGTGTCACTTGAAGCCCTGATACCTAAACACAAATCTGTCAGAGGTGAGAGAGGAGCGCAAACACTCATAAAGTGGGTCCAAAACCTGACAATGGGTTATGGAGCAAATGAGAGACATTGGAATATACTCCAGCAGGGATGTCCCCCCAGTTCTTCAAATCAGAGCTCCAGAAATCAATTACTCCATGTAGCGTATCTCATGGACAAACTCTCCTACAATGGGCCCTGTGGTAGGGAGTGGCCGGAGTGGGAGGAACATTAAAGGATGCAATGGAGGCAGCCTCTTTTCTGCAATGGTATCATTCACTCTTCCCTCCTCTTCCTCACCAGGGCTGCTTTTCTGCCCACAGGCCACTAAGCCGTGTCACTTTGGAGGCGCTGTGAGCTGTTGGAAAACCTGCTCATGTGTAGAATGTCACTTTCCCTTCAGAGTTTACGAACTCCTTGGCTACCAGCTGCTCTGGCTGAGCCATGCCCCACCCTGACTCTGTGCAAGGAAAATGCAAAACAAAGAGATAGGTATCTGTGCTCATCTTTCAGGAGCATCAACTTTATTATAAGATTCTCAGAAACAGAAATTCATTAAGAACCATGCCAGGACAGGGGGCACTCCCCAGGAAAAGTCTCAAGGTTTTGCTTGCAGGTAGAGAAGTGGCCTTGTGGCTCAGCCTGAAGTCTGTGACTTTGATGATCCCTTCCTGGGCTTCTACCTCCCAAAGGCCAGTGAGTGGCCTACCTGTGGGTAAAGCTCGTGTGCAGAGGGCACCAGCTCCATGTTCTACCTTCTGATGAACATGTGTGCAGAAGGCACAGTTTGCTAACCTACCTGCTGATAGACACCTGTGCAGAGGGCACTGCCTCAAGGACATACCTGCTGATGGAAAATGCATGTGGAGGGCACTGGAACACGGTCTACATCTGTGCAGAGGGCACCCGCTCATGGACCTGCCTGCTAATGAGCTCCAGTGTGGAGGGCAGTGGCACACAGCCCTACCTGCTGATGAGCATGTGTGCAGAGAACACCGCCTCATCGGATGACTGCTAATGGAGCACATGTGTGTAGGCATTGGCTCACGGACCAACCTGCTAGTGAGCTCATGTGTGTGAGACATTGACTCATGGACCAGCCTGCTGATGAGCATGTGTGCAGAGGGCACCGTCTCACGTGCCTACCTCATGATGAAGCTTAAGTATGTAGGGCACAGGGTTACTGACCTCCCTGCCGAAGAGCATATGTGCAGAGGGCACTGAATCATGGGCCAACCTGCTGATGGAGCCCATGTGTGGAGGGCATTGGCTCATAGGCCAACCTGCTAATGAGCACATATATGGAGGTCCTCAGAATCACAGGCCAACCTGCTAATAGAGCATGTATGTGGAGGGAATGGCATCTGGACCACACCATTTAGTGTCCTTATTTATTTATTTACTTATTTATTTGTTTATTTGTTTGTTTGTTTTCAGTACTGGGGATTCTACTTCTGATCTACATGCCCAGCCCTTATTTTATTTTATTTTATTTTTTTCAGTACTGCAGATGGAATCCAGGGGCATTCTACATCCAAGCTACATTTTTATCCCTATTTTTTATTCTTTTATTTTGAAACAAGACTCAATAAGTTGCAGAGACCCTAAGTAGCTGAGGCTATCCATGAACCTGTGATCTTTTTGTCTCAGCCTCCCAACTACTGGGATCTATTTTGTATTGTTTACATTGAAACAGTGTCTCGCTAAGTTGTGGAAAGCCTCACTAAATAGCTGAGGCCAGCAAAAAACCTGCAATCCTTCTGTCTCAGCCACCCAAGTACTGGGATTATAAACAGTGCACCATCATATCCAGCTAGTCCTCACTTTTAAAGACAAGTTTATAGTTTCTGGTCTAATTTCTAAGTCTTTTATCCATCTCTAGTTGATTCCTATGCATAGTGAGAGGTAAGGATTTAATTCCATCTTTCTACATATGAACAGCACCATTTGTTGAAAAGGCTGTCTTTTCTCCAGTGTATGAGTTTGGCCCCTTTGTCAAAGATTAATTGACTATAGGTGTGTGCATTTGTTTCTGTATCTTATATTCTAATCCACTGGTCAGTATACCTGTTATTGTGCCAGTACCATGCTGTTTTTACTACTATTCATCTATAGTATAATATGAAGTCTGGGATTGTGGTGCCTCCTGTGTGATTCTTATTGCTGAAGATTGCTTTGGCTATTCTGGGTATTTTCATTCTTCGTATAGTTCATGATTGATTTTTCTTGGACTGTGAAGAATTATGTTGGTATTCTAATGGGAATTGCATTGAATCTATAAATCACTTTTGGCAGAATGGCCATTTTGATGATATTATTCTGCCTATCCATGAGCACGAGAGGTCTTTCCATCTTCCAAGGTCTTCCTCAATTTCTTTCTTTAATGTTGTATAGTTTTTGTTGTAGAGGTCTTTTACCTCTTGGGTTAGGTTATTCCTAGGTATTTTTTATTGGTTTTGAGGTTATAGTGAATAGAATTCATTGCTTTATTTCTTTCATTGTGGATTCATTGTTGGTGTAAAGAAAAGCTGCTCATTTCCTTAGGTTGATTTTGTATCCTGAAACTTTGCTGAATTTTTTAATCAGCTCCAGAAGTCTTTTGGTTGAGTTCTTAGAGTCTTCAAGATAAAGGATCGTGTCATTTGCAAATAAGGATAATTTTAATTCCTCGCTTTCTATTTGAATTCCTTTTATTTCCTTCTCTTGTCCTATTGCTGAGGCAAGAGTCTCAAGGACTATATTGAAAAGGAGTGGTGATAGTGGGCCTCCTTGCCTTGTTCCTGATTTTAGGGGAAATTCTTGCAGTTTTTCCCCATTCAATAGAATGTTGGCCTTGGATTTACAGCATATTGCCTCAATGATGTTGAAGTATGTTCCTTTGGTTCCAATTTTCTGCAGTGTTTTTGACATAAATGGGTGTTGGATTTTGTCGAATGCTTTTTCAGCATCTATTGCTATAATGATGTGGTTTTTGTTCTTGATTCTATTTATGTGATGAATGACATGTATTGATTTGTGTATGTTGAACCAGCCTTGTTTTTCTGGGATGAAACCAATTTGTTTGTGGTGTATTATTCTTTTGATATGGTTTGAATACATGTGGCTGTACTTTGTTTAGAATTTTGCATCTATGTTCATTAAGGCCTGTAGTTTTCCTTTCTTGAGGTATCTTTATTTGGTTTGGGAATTAATGTGATTCTGGCCTTGTAGAAGGACTTTGGGAGAGTTCCATCTCTTTCAATTTCCTGGAACAAGTTATGAAGTATTGGTATTATTTCTTTACTGAAGGTTTTGTAGAATTCAGCTGGAAACCATCTGGGCCTGGGCTTTTCTTTGATGGAAGGATTTTTATCGCCATTTCTATTTCTTTGGGTGCTATTGGTTGGTTTAGGCTTGCTATGTCCTCTTGGTTCAGTTTAGGTAGGTTAACTGTGCTTAGGAATCTATCAATTTCTTCCATATTTTATTGTCTATTGGAGTGTAAATTTTTAAAATAGTTCCTGATAATTCTTTGAATTTCTTCACTATCTGTGATAATGTCTCCTTTTTCATTTCTGATTTTAATAATTTGATTTGATTCTCTTTTTCTTTTGGTTAGGTTGGCCAGGGGTTTATCAATTCTATTAATCTTTTCAAAGAACCAGCTTTTTGTTTTGTTGATTCTTTGAATTGTTTTTGTTCTCTATTTTATTTATTTTTGCTTGAATTTTAATAATTTCCTGTCTTCTACTGGCTTTGGGATTAGACTGTTGCTGTCCTTCTAGGTCCTTGAGTTGTGTCAATAGGATCTCTACTTGGTGATTCTCTGTCCTTCTTATGTGGACACTAAATGCTATAAACTTTCCTCTTAATACTGCCTTCATAGTATCCCATAGATTTTTGGTAAGTTGTGTCTTTTTTTTTCATTTATTTCCATAAATTTCTTTATTTATTGTTGTCCTGTAAGGGCCATCTTAGAAATCATAAGGAATCCAGTTCTCAGCTCAAGAGTGCAAGAATTCAATGCAGTAAATAGAAACAAGCCCATAAAGCATGCGTGTCTTTTTTTGAAAGAAGAAATAGTATCAAAGCTAGACCCTCTCCAATTAGTTTGCTGCAGCAGATCAGGATTAAAAGTGACAGGAAACGTGAAAGCTAGTCCCAAGATTTAAAAGACATAAGTTTTGGCAGAGCTGGATCCACTCTTTGTACAAAAAATTGTAAGATTATTTTTTATTTTTTCGCCACAGGGGCCAAAGGGGGAGGGAGCACTGGTGTCAGGGCACTCGTTCCAACTTCTTTTCCTGGGCTTTTTGAGGCAAACATGATCTCCTTCTGATTTTTTAACATGATCCAGATTTTCCTCTGACAATTTATATACATTAAGCCATTTTTCGGTTTCACTTTCCTATATCAAAAACCATGCCGTCAATTTGTTGAATGATAATTCTAATTAAAGACTAAATGACCCACCACTAGGGGGAGGTGTTTCTCCTCTTGCCAAGAGGCTTTCATAATATATATGTATATTTTTTAAAATTCTGTCCCATATCTCTTTGTCTACAGTCCTTTCCTCGGGAAGCCAAGAAATGTATTCTATTTCTAATTCATAGAAATTTTGCAATTCTTCTGGTGACATCTTTATCTTATATTGCCTTAAAGGATGATGTACTAATTTTGTAAAAGGATTCTTACTAACTTGATTTCCCATACTGCTTCCTTGTGCTTTCTTAGCACTACTATTATTAGCTTTCTTATGATTATCTTCGCAATCTTTACTCATGTGTCCTAATTGGCCACCTGGGAAATGTACCTCTTTTCCGACCGGAGGTGTTCCTTTTTGAATCTGCTTTATATATGAATTAAATGTTTGCCCTTTCATGACTACAGCGTACATCATTCCCTGAATGACCGCTGATGAGGCATTTAATGAGTGCCTCATGGCTACCTGTTATCCTCTCACGTTCTTAAAACTGATGAGTTTACCAGCAAGCCTGCAGCGCTCTGGTGAGGGCCTATCCTTTGCCTAAAATTAAAGAAATAAAGAAAAAAGAGATAGCTTACCTTCCAAGACTCAGTCTGAGAAGACCATTGGGGGTCTCGGGCCACGAAGTTGGGCGCCATCTGCGAGGACCAGCTCAGTCGGGCACTAAATACATTCGGGACTTAATTCCTGAAAGGTGGGCAAAGAGACTCGGCTGTGTTCTGCAGAGGCCTCTCTGCAGCAATTTCCCTCTCTGGCCAAGTAAAACTCCTTCAAGTCTTTGTTTGGCGCTAAACATGGGGATTTTTCCCAGGACTTGGGAGAGAGAGATCTGAAAATGACTGGACATGGACAACTGCCGCTCGTGCAATTGACGGAGTTTTATTTTTCATAACCAATATTTATACCCTTATCCCCAGTGGCAAAGTGTAAATACCAAAGAACAATAGTGAGGCATTAAGTGTAAACAAGATAAACAGGATAAAAGGAGGACCTGTGTCATCACAGTTTAAGATTTTTCTGGAACCTTGTGATTAATGTCAGCCCCCTTGGCTTTGTGATTGAGATCAGATTTCTGGCCTCACAGGTGAGCCCTAGAGGGCAGAGTCTGGAGTCCGAAAAGGCGGGAGTCATACCCAAAGTCTTCTTGGAGAAATTCAGCCTTTAGGATCCCCTTTAACCCTTTTGGAGTCTTCCATTCCTAGGGCTTAGTCCATGCCCTCCTCTGTCTAGCAAGGTCCGAGTCGTGTGCGTTTATGATGATCCAAAGGGCTGCGGTGGAAATCTGTCCAGTCCTGTCTGCTCCGCCATCTCCTATGAGGCAATACTTATATACAGTTAGTAGACAGGGCCAAAAACATTATGACACAGGTGATTTGATTTCTATATTTGTTCTTTAATAAATAACCTTGAAGCCAGTTTTTTATTGCAGAATTTGGGATTTTACAATTTGTTAGAAGTACTTTTATAGCTCCTACTCTCCTGCTGCTGAGTCACAAATGGTAGACTTTGGTTAAGCCAAGGCCAGGAAAAGGCTTATTTGCATCTCTAAAAGAGAAGCAAATGGCCCAGATTCCAGAGAAAACAATTTCACACCTCTTGGAGGATGAAGCAAAAGGTAGGAGCCTGTGTTTGGAGGCAGGGCAAGTTTGCAGCCTCCCCTTCTGGCAGAGACAGTGCTGAGATATGGGAGCTAATCTGTAGATCAAAGGACCTGCCTGCGGAAAGGCCCAAAGGAACTTTGCAGCCCCTCTCCAGCCCCTGAACTCTGACTATGTTTCATTAGCAAGGCAAAGGACGTTTAAAGGCGTTTAAAGGTTTAAAGGCATTAAAATCCGAGACATATTACTATAAAATTTATCTTCCACGGACTCAACTTCTCCCACAGTTCTAAATTTTGGGATCTGGTTTTACATCATTGGAGCTATTAGTATAGAATAAGAGCAAGGAGTACTCTGGGCAGAGACAACGCTCCCTCCTCGGGGCTTTGCTTTCGTTAAGCATTAGCCAGTCATGCGCTCAAGCTCACGTGCACAGATGCCGAGGAAGAGGATGCGGTGGCAAGGGTCCAGGGGTCTTCACAGACATAGAAAGCCCAGAGCCTCTGCCCTGGGTAACTTCTTGGTGGTCCCAAAGGGGGAAGAATCAAGACTATATTATATGACCTTGGGCCTCCCCCAGGTCAGCAGATCCTGGGAATGGTATGGTCACTGACCATGGTGCTGAAAGCCAGGCTCAGTGCTTGGCACTCCAGTGCCTCTGTATTTTGTTTTTGGTACTGGATATAGAACCCCAGGGACCTACCTCTGAGAAACATTCCCAGCCCTTGTTTTATTTTAACTTTTGAAACAGGGTCTCTCAAAATTGGTAAGGTTGTTCTCAAACCTGTGGTCCTCCTGTCTCATCCTCCCAAGTACTGAGATTACAGGCATGCAGCACTGCTCCCAGTTCATAGATATCCCCTTTTGCTAAGGAGAAAGGAGAGTCCAGAGAAGGGAAGGAATTCACTGACAGCCAGATGGTGACCTTCAAAATGAGAATGGAAGCAGATTCCTGAAACTTGCTCTGACCATACTCACATCGTAGAAGGCTCCTATGGTGACATCCCAAAAGGGAAACAACCCTGGTTCTGAAACTCCAGACAGAAATTCCTTGGGTAAATTGGAGTCCACAGAATCAGAGAAAAGCCCCCAGACAGGGTGTGTGTGCCACAGCCTGGGTGCCAAATCAAATCTACCACTTCTTTCTGCAGGGCCATCCAGCTACCTGGCGATCCAGTTTTTACACTGAAAAAGATAAAAAAAAAATTTAAAAATACAACTGGTGGATAATTTAATTCCAGCACTTGAGAGGCTAAAAGAGTAGGATCATAGGTTCAAGACCAGCCTCAGCAACTCAGTGAATATCTCAGTAGCTTACTTTGACCCACCCCATAAGGACTGAATTTTCAGGTTAAACATATGAAATGGCCATTTTATATAAGTTTTTAAAAACCTGGGTGCAGGGAGGGAATGTATGTGTCTGGTTCTCTTGTTATAACCATAAGACAATAATCACTGATATCTGTTTTCCCTCCTCTATGTCACATGTATATGTGAGCTTGGTGGTGCACGTTTGTAATCCCAGCATTTGGGAGGCAGATACTGGAGGATCACAGTTTGCAGACAGATTCAGCTACTTAGTGAGGCCCTTTGAAACTCAGACCCTGTTTCAAAAAATAAAGACTAAACAAAATAGGGCTGGGTGTGTAGCTTGGAAGTACAGTGCCCCCGGGTTCCATCCTCAGTACCACAAAAACAAAACACACACACACACACACACACACACACACACACACACACACACACACCTTCTCAAGATTCTTGTGAAACAGGTTCTGGTCTTGGCATCTCATTTTGCAAGCAGGCACAATGAACTGTGGTGAGGTCAAGTAACACGTTCGAGGTCACTGGTGGTGCCAAGATCAAAGTCAGGCTGAGTGGGTCCAGGCCCTGCACACTTAACTACCAGGTGCACTTCCAGGCAGAAACCTAACCATGCCAAATGACTGCGTGGCCAACTTGCCCTGCTGTGTTATCTGGCCTATGCATTTAATTTTTTTATATTGGGGACTGAGCCCAGAGGCAATATACTTCTGAGCTATATCTGTAGCACTCTTGTTTTTATTTATATTGCTATATTGATGAGAGTCTCACTACTCAATGAGGCTGTCCTTGAACCTGCGATACTTCTGTTTGAGCCTCCCAAGTACTGGGATTACAGATATGTGCTACCATGCTTGGCTCGGCCTGTGCATTTTAAATGCTGCATCCTCTTAACAGTGAATTGCTAACTGGCACGTCTGTGTACACATCTGGATTATTTCTGAGTGAACAGCTAAATGTGACTCAATTATTACTGAACCAAGGTCTTCTGACTTGGGTTATCTGTATCTTACAAGCATGTATCTCTTTCCTCGTTTATTCAGGCTTTCATACCAGGGCTCAGACTCACATTGGTGGTAGGATAGACAGCCAACAATGACTGCACGTGTACCTGGTGGTTGACACTGGGCTACACAAGGGGCAGTGGTGGAGAGGTTCTTCTAGGCAGAGATAGCAGCATGAGCAAATGCCCAGTGACACAGATGAGCAGCACCCATCCAGGAATACACAGACAAGGCCTCCTGCGTGGAGTGAGCTCCAGTCACTGAGAACCAGCATATTCATGGACCTCTCACTGAGTCCCCACAGCAACCTTGTGTTAAAGTACTGCTACCAAGCTACAGTACCAACAGCAACTACAATATAGTTAGTGTGTTCAACCTAACTGGCCTGCAGGACCCAACGAGTGTCCTAGGTGACCATGATCCAGATGACCCACATGTCAGAAGTGTTATCTACAGCAAAGCTAGTGAAAGACTAATAATGAATCTCCCAGCAGTGAGACCTCCACAATTAGTGTTTGTTAAGTCAACTAAGAGCAAGTGCTGCTGGAGGCTTTATTTAGGTTTCCCCTGTTAATAGAAGCAGATGTGAGGGTTTCTGGAGTTCTGATACAAGCAGTACAGAATTTCCATACAATCATAAATATGTAGAAAAAAGTCTGGGCTAGGAGTGCATCTCCTTGATAGATCACTGGCCTATCACATGTGAGACACTGGGTTCCAACCGCAGCACTACAAAAGAAAACAAGCCTGAATGAGAGTAACAATTGGTGAACCTAGTGCTCAGAATTTCAAAAAAATACAAGATTGACTATTATATAGGAAATAGACAGTGTGTGTGTGTGTGTGTGTGTGTGTGTGTGTGTGTGTTAGTGGGGATAGAACTCAAGAGCATTCTACCTTTGAGCTGCCCCTCTCCCAATTTCATTTTGAAACAGGGCTCATTGAGTGGCTGAGGGCCTAAATTCCTGAGGCTGGCTGCAAAACTGCAATTCTCCTGTCTCAGTTCCCCAAGTACTGAGATTACAGGCATGCACCTCTACACCTAGCTGTTTTACATTATTAAATGGATTTATAAAGTAAAATAAAACAATTTGATTCAGCAAAAATATTTAACAAAAATGTTGCTTTATGTGTTAGAGCACACACGTAACACCAGCAGTCTAGGAGGCTAAGGCATAAGGATCGCAGTTCAAGGCCAGCGTGGGCTACCTCATGATACCCTATCTCAAAATAAAAAGATTTGTGTATATTGCTCAGTAGGTAGAGCACACCTGGATTCAATACCCAAAATAGTTTCAGTGTCTGAAAACCATTGGTTTCCCAGTGAAGTGTTGAGACTTACTGATAGACATAGGAAGTTGTTAAAATTCAATTTAAAAATCTCCCCTTAGATGGGCACCGTGGCACATGCCTATAATTCCAGTACTTGGGGGGGCTGAGACAAGAGGATCATGGGTTAGAGGCTAGCCTCAGTAACTTAGTGAGATGCTGTTTCAAAATAAAAATAAAGTAGGGCTGGGGGTGTAGCTCATAGGTTTTATGTCCCTAGATTCTAACCCTAGTATGACAAAATAAATAGATGAATAATTAAATAAATTAATTGATGAAAAATAAGGGCTGGAGTGTGGAATGACATTTAAGAACACTAACTCTGAATCAGACATACATGTTTTCAGATGTCAACCTTGATTTTTATTTTAAGTTTTTGGTATTGAACCTCTGGGTGCTCAACCACTGAGCTGTAACCCCATCCCATTTTACTTATTTTTAATTTGGAGACAGAGCTGGTGATGATAACACAAACCTGTAACCCCAGTACTTTGGAGGCTGATAAAAGAGGTTCACAGGTTCAAGGCCGGCCTCAGCAATTTGGTGAGGCCTTCAGCAATTTATTGAGGCCTTCAGCAAATTAGTGTGAGGCTATTTCAAAATAAAAAGTAAAATAGAGTTCAGGATGTAACTCAGAGTTAAAATACCCCTGAGTTCAATCCCCAGTGTTCCTCCAAATTGATAGAGGGTCTTACTATGTTGCTGAAGTCAGCCTTCATAGCTCTGGCTTTCTTGGGAGAGGGGGGTACTAGGTAGTGAACCCAGGTGCATTCTACCTCTGAGCTACATCCAAGCCCTATTTTACTTTAGTATTATCCTTATTACACTCTCCCAGTGGGGTTTTAGGAGCTTGGCTGTCTCAGGCCTTGCCCAAGGGGAACAGCAGCAGTAGAGACCCAGGTTGGGGGGAAGCCCGGCTGCTCTCACAGGCCTCTTCTTTGCAGGCAGATCTTGGCACTTTGGAAGGAGGAGACCCTGCTGGGGCTGCAGTTGCTTCTGGAGGAGCATACAAGCTGACCACCATGGAGACAGTGGGCAGAGAAGCACTGAGGGCTACAGAGGATGCTGCGCTCCTGGGCTTCCAAATCCTACAATGATGAGCCTGTAGCCTTCAGGGCTGGGGGCAGAGAGCTGACTGCATGGTCTATTGCTGGAGGAAAAGTGCTCAGCAGCTAGAGAAGTACATCTGAGAATTAAATCTAAAATTTCATGTTACTCTTTGGTGTTTATCCGCTAAACTGTGTTGTGAGTTTGTTTAAGCTTTCGGACTTCAGATGGCATTGCAGACAAAACCCGGCAGACCTCCATCGCAGCCCCTTGGATCGCCATATCTCCCCATGCCAAATATATGGACTAAGCCCTAGGAATGGAAAGTTCCAAAAAAAAGTTAAAGGAGATTCCATGAGAGGCCGAATTCTCCAAGCCCTGGGCGTGTCTGTGCCTTTTGCAATGTTCCCTTTGGAGCCGCCTGTCTCCAAGGGCAGAGGGCTATATTTGGTCACAGGATCTGGAGCTAATCTTGAATGCCGGACTAGTGTCCTTTTATTTGTTTATATGTCCTTCACTATTGTTTTGTGGTGTTTACACTTCTTTTTTACTATTAATCTCACTGGTGAAAGAATATAAATTTTCCTGGGTTCTTGTAATAAAGGGTCAATTGCACAAGAGGCATTTGTCCATGTCAGTCATTTCAGATTTTTCCCGGAAAGAAATCGCCACTTTTAGTGCCATGAACAGGAACTTAAAGGAGTTTATTTCATAAAAAGGGAAAAGTCACTGCAGATAAGCGGCTGCAGAACTACAACCGAAGCCTTTGCCCACCTTTCGAGAAACCAGTCCCAAAGGGTCCCGACACCCTGGCAAAGTCCTTAGTGTCCAGCTGAGCTGGTCAGTAGCACCGCATGGCCTGGCTTCTTCTTCTCCCTAGAGCTGAGAGCAAGGATCAGCTACTGGAGGACTGACAGGGTCCGTCCTTCCCCAGATCACTGAGGCCAGAGGCTGGACCTGGCTGTGGCCCTGCAGCCCAACTTCACCTGCCTGGAGAAGTCCCTGCTGGTGGCCCTGTGACACCTGGCCCGGTCACCATCCACCAAAGGGACCGCCTCTTCGGGCTCTGTCACCAGCTTCCTGAAGGACATTCTGCCCTCCCCACCTTGCCCTGGCCCCTCACCTCAGGGACCACCTGCCCCTCCCCACTCCCGGCCACACAGAGGCCAGAGCAGGGGCTCCTGGGCCAAGGGGATTGGGTGACTTGCATTCATTCAGGAGGGCTGCTGGCCCAGGCTCACTGCCCATCACTTTTCAGGCTGCAGAGATTGAAGTTTTCTGATTGGCCTCAGTAAGGCAGGCGATGACAGAGTTAATAGACACATGGTACTCCAGGGGACCTGGGCACCCATGAGCTCAGCACAAATGAGGCTCCTGTGCTCAGATGTATGTTATGACCTCTGTGCCTTCATTTCTGTCTTGAATAGTTTGTCAATAGCATTTAATAAAAAAAAAATTGGAGGTTTAGCCAGACATTGTAGTGCAAGCCTGTGATCCCAGTACTTGGGATGCTGAGACAGGAGGACCGCAGGTTCAAGAACAGCTTCATTAACTTAGTGAGGCCCTCAGAAACCTTGTGAGGTTTTTTTTGTCAGCATTTCGACATATCCAGGTTTTATTACCATTGTATCTAGAAATTTAACACTAGCATCTCTGCAATACTCCCCTGAAGAGGGAGAACACTATACACAAATATTACACACAAAGAATAGACCACATCTGAGAAGACCATTTCTCCATCAGTAAACCTAACTTGACAAACCAACCAACTCAAGGTGACTGATTCTAGTTATAGGACATAAGTGAACTTTTTACTTAGTGAACATTGCAAATAATATTTAAATATTATGCAGAGTTACAAAAGTTCAGAATTTTTCCCTAAGACTATATATATTTAGAGACAGGTTCCACAATATAAAAACCTGTACCTTATAGCACTCTGAAGTTTTAGCAAAGCATACATTATAGACACATTCGCCATACAGTGCAATTTTATTGTGTAAGACATGAATAATAGTGCACTTAAATCCAAGAGTCACATTCAAATATATCAAGAATACAGTCCAGATACTTGGTTATTGAAGAAATACGTATTTTATTTTATAAACTAAGTTGTACACATACAGTATTTTTAGTGTAGATGGTGGTAGACAAGTAAGTATTCTAAAGTGTGGAATTCAGGGTGTATCTGTGTGGAAATCACCTCTCCAAAGATAGGTGCATTTTAAAAGTAAAGCAAACACAGGCAGTGTTGCACAACTCCCTCTTATTACAAATCACAAAGCGTTAATCCTTAGATGTGCAGATGGTTAAACAGAATGGCTCTGAAAGTGAGCAGGCTCTCAGGACAATGTACCTTGTGAGTTACTGTTTCAAAACAAAAATAAAAAGATCTTGGTGTATAGCTTGGAGGTAGAGTGCTTCTGGATTCAATCCCTAGCACCATATACATACACACGCAAAAGCAGGATGTTCAATGATGTGTGTGTGTGTGTGTGTGTGTGTGTGTGTGTGTTTGCATTACCTCCAAGCTAAACCCCCAACCTTTTATTTTTCTTTCTTTTATTTATATGTGTGTTTAGTACTGGGGATTGGACCCAGGGGCATTTAACCTCTGAGATATACTATACCTCCATTTCTATTTTATTCTTTTATTTTGAAATAGAGTTTTACTAAATTGAAGAGGACCTTACTAAATTGCTGAGTCTGGCCCTGAACCTGTGATCCTCCTGTCTCAGCTTATATTTTATTTTGAATCAGGATCTTTCTAGGTTGATGAGTTTCTATTTGCTGAGGCTGTTCTTGAACCTGCGATCCTGTCTTAGCATCCATGTACTGGGATTAGAAGCATGCATCACCATGCCTGGCTTCCATTTATTCTTATTATCAACAGGTTAATCCAAAACATGAATTGATGCTTAAAAATGTTACAGTGTAGCTAGGCATGCTTCCAGGTGCACACCTGTAATCCCAGTACTCCTGAGGCTGACAGGCAGATTGTAGGTTTGAGACCAGCCCAGCAAATAAGTAAGACTATCCACCTAGCAAAAGCCTGTTTCAAAATAAAAGTAAAATAGGGCTGTAGGTGTAGCTCAGAGAATTTTCCCGGGTTAAATCCCTGACCCACCAAAAAAAGCTACAACATATGTCACTGAACTGTGAAGAATGCAAGGTTTTCACTGGAGATCTTGAGAAGGTGTGTGTGTGTGTGTGTGTGTGTGTGTGTGTGTGTGTGTGTGTTACTGGGGATGGAACCCAGGAGCATTCTATCTTTGAGCTACACCCTGGTCCTTTTTTGAAGTCATTTTATTTTTTGAAAAAAGGTCTCACTGATTTGCAAAGGGTCTCTCTAAGTAGTTGAGGCCATCTGTGAATTGTGATCCTCCTGAATGTTGGCATTACAAGGTTGCGCCAGCACACACAGCTATCTTGAAAAGTTTTTGTTTGGGGTTTTGGGGGTGGTTATTCCTGAGGATTGAGTCCAGGGGTAGACTACTCTGAGCTACACCCAAGCCCTTTTTCGGGTTTTTTTTTTTTTTTTTTTTGGTGGTAATAGTGTTCCTGGAAACCCTTCTACCTCCGGGCTACACACCCAGATCTATTTTATATATATTTTTTTGAAACGGGGTCTCTTAAGCCAGTGCACCTGGCTGGCTTCGAACCTGCGCAATCCTCCTGTCTCCACCTCCCAAGCATGGGGATTACAAGCGTGTGCCACCACACCCAGCAATCTTTTTGAGTTTTAAAGGTTGAATTTTAAGAAAGGTGCTGAAGTTGGCATTGAACATGTGGTTTTGTCTTACCCTCCTAAATCAGGGTCTCACTAGTTGATGAGAGTCTCGCTGCTTGCTGAGGCAAGGCTGTCCTTGAACCTGCAATCCTCCTGTCTCAGTCTCCCTAGTTTCAGGATTACAAGCATGCACCACCGTGACCAGCTCCAGATTAAGATTTTGGTGTATTTCTTTACAGGAAGTTTTCTGTCCACAGAGATACCTAGAAAACTGTGGGTGGTGTGTACAGACAGCTGTATATAATCCCGCTCTCCTATAGCCACCATTCATCCCAGTGAGCACTTTCCCCCTTCCTCCTTCCCTCTCCTGGCAGAGGGGCAGGTGCCTGAGGGGGGGGGACACTTACTGCTGAGCACCGATGGCAGTGGTGGCTGGGTGGGGTGGGACTTGGTGTGAAGGACTTGATGCTGTGGGGAGCAGGGCCAGGTTAGAGGCCCGGTGGGCACCTTCTACGGGCCGGACACTCACTTGGGACCTGGCAGGAAGCCGCCAGTGATGCCAAGGGCTATACTCCTCCTTTCCTTCACAACTCAATTTGTACACAATCCTGCTCCACCTCCCAGACGATGGGCACCTTAGAGCTGGCTCCTGGAGCTGTGGGTGTGACTTACAACCCCTCTCCCTGACACCTGACTGCCCAGGAGATCAACTGAGCGATGAGTAAGGACAGATGGGCAGCCTGCGATCCTCCTGCTTCAGCCTCCCAAGTCACTGTGGTTACAGGCGTGCGCCACTGCCCTCTAGTGTGGATTCCAACTTTGCTCCACTGTGGCTAGGGCCGGGCTTGGGGTGGGGAGCCTGTGGCTGGCAGGGGAAAGGGCGCAGGGGGACCCAGAGTATTCACCAGGCTGCTCTCCCAGGAGATGGGGCACTCCAGAACTGCAGGTGGGACAACATGGGGCTGGGGCTCAGTATATACTAATCCTCCAAGGCTCCCACCACCCAGGCCAGCTTCCAGCCCTGCACCCTGGAGGGGGCCATGCTACCTACCAAGTTGATGGCCAGTGAGGGAGAGAGGGAGGATGGGTTAGAAGAGATCAGAGCGAGGCTCCTGGTGAGGGCCTTGTCTTTCTCCCACTCCCACCCAGTACCCATCTGCCACCAGCTCCCAAGGAGCCCAAGGATGCTCAGAGGCAGGTGTGGGCCTTCCCTTTCCCAGACAGGGCTGCTTGACAGCTGGGGCTGCCCTGGAAAGGGGGTCAGGGGATGGAGGGCAGGCTGGGCCCACTGAGTCCCCTGGAACTGTTCCATGGGCATGGGGCTGGGGAGGGAGAAGAGCGCCTGTTTCAAAATAAAGAATAAAAAGTAGGGTGTCTGCGGCGCCTCCCTCATTGGCGCTCGCGGGTCCTGAGGCGGGGCAGTCCGGCTCGGTCTCCTGCTCCAGCTTCCTGCTTCCCCGCTATCCACATGCTCTGCTGCCTTCTGACCATATAATGGTAGAGTTATTTAATATCACCGTTTGTCTTCTACACCGAGGGTTAATTACCTAGCAGGGGTGTTGTGAGATTTACATGAAGTAGATGTAAAAATGCTTAGAACCTATCCTGTCACATTGGAAAAGGTGGCCAGTAGTCGCCGGGCTGTGATTTCCTCCCTGAGAAGCCCACAGTTCCTGAACGCTTCGCAGAGCAGAGGTGGGTGCTGAGCTGAGCCATGGAGCCTCTGGCCCCTGCCCCGGCCCTGCAGGAAACAGCTGTTCCTAAGGGCTCCCCCGCGTGGTGACCTGGATATGGAGGGGAAGAGAGTGGGAGAAGGGAAATGGGGAGATGATAAATTACGCCCTGAAAGCTCTTTGAGGAGACTGTATAACTACCAGATGAAGTTATTATAACAAGAAAATAGGGATAATGAGCTGGGCATGGTGGCGGGCGCTTGTAATTCCAGGGCTTGGGAGACTGAGACAGGAGGATCGCACAGGTTCAAAGCCAGCCTCAGCTACATAGGCTCTCAGCAACTTAGTGAGACCCTGAGACCCTATAAAATAGGTCTGGGACTATAGCCCGGAGGTAGAAAAGCTCCTGGGTTCCACCCTCAGTACCACACACACATACACACACAAAGAAAAATAAAAAGACTAAAAAATAGGGCTGGGGTATAGCTTGGAGGTAAAATGCCCCTGGGTTCCATCCCCAGTACTGCAAAAAAAAAAAAAAATAGGGTTAATGTTATTCATTGCTAAGACGGACCCTTTGATGAACTATTTTGTTGCTGTTCTTAACTTTCTCTCTCTCTCTCCCTACCTCCCTCCTTCCCTCCCTCCCTCTCTTCTCTCTTCTCTCTCTCCTATAAAAGTCTTCTATAAAAGGACAATATTTATTTATTTATCTACCTATTTATTTTGGTACTGGGGATTGAACCCAGGGACATTCCACTCCTGAGGTACCCTTTTATTTTGACTGAGGGTCCCATTAGTGGCTGAGGCTGGCCTCCAACCTTGTGTCCTCCTGTCTTAGCCTCCCAAGTACTGAGATTACAGGTGTGCACCATGATGCCCAGCTCTCTTATTAATTTCTAAAAACTCTCATGCAGGAGTTATTTAGAGTAATATTTTACAATTCCAACAGGAGGATTTTGATGGAGAGTACTGTGGTTAATTAGTAGTGTAATTTTGTTGTGATTTAAGTGACTTGTCCTTTTATAATTTATGGATATTTCCTTGCTGACCTATTGTTACTGTCTCTACTCTGATATTTAATAAACTTTTATTTATTAACACCTGGCTTTACTTCTTAGAATCCACGCTGGGATTAGTCAAGTCTGAGCTTCTGTCAAGGGAAATAAGGCTTTGCCCCACTGTATTTGTGTAATCAGGTTATAGGATTGAAACAGTCTATTACAAGTGACTGAGCCATTGCAAAAACAAACAAACTGTGGGATATTCTTGAAGAAGGAAGTATTGGAATGTAGATTATTTGTTTACCTGCAGAGACATGAACCAGCTCAATGCTCTCCTCCTCCTCCTCCTCCTCCTCTTCCTCCTCCTCCTCCTCCTCTTCCTCATCCTTTTCCTTCTTTTATGGTGCTGGAATTGAACCCAGGGCCTTGTGCATGCTAAGCACACATTCTGCCACTGAGCTATACCCAGGCCCTCATTTTATTTTTCATATAAATGTTGAGCCTAAAGCCAATTTCAGCCATCAAAGTACAAATTTTTTTTTTCTGGTACTGGGATGGAACCCAGGGGCATTCTACCTCCAAGCTACATCTCCAGCCCTATTTTTTATTCTTTACTTTGAAACAAGATCTCACTGAGTTGCAAAGGCCCTCTCTAAGTAGCTGAGGCTGTCCTCAAACCTGTGATCTTCCTGTCTCAGCTTTTCAAGTACTGGGATTACAAGCGTGCGCCACCATGCTTGTAAAAAAAAGAATGAATTTTTAAGGCTGTTTCAAGTCTACTAGTGTGACTTGCAAAGGTAAACATCAAGTAGAAGGATTAGGAAAATGGAGGAGAAAAGAAGAAGAGCGAGAAAGAAATGCAAAGCAGCAAAAGAAAATTAGCTAGAGGTAAGGATTTATTTCCATTTTTCTGCAAATGGAGTGAAAATTATAAAACACTAAAGAAATTGAAGAAGATCTTGGAAGATGGAAAGATCTTCCTTGCTCTTGGATAGGCAAAATATCTTGACTTGCAGGCAGCATATAGATGGATAGAGCTCTCACCCTGCACCAGAATCAACTTGAGATGGATCAAAGTTCTTGAAGTTAGAACATAGACTATAAAGAGGAGGGCATAGGTTCAATACACCAACCTAGAGCTCATGTAATTTAAACAAAAATTAATAAGTGGGATAGCATCAAACTAAAAGTTTCTGCTCACCAAAGAGTCTAAAGAGAAAGTCTAGAGAATGGACTTTACCATCTATCCCTGTGACAGAGGACTAATATCTAGAATATACAAAGAACTTAAACAACTCTCCACTAGAAAAGCAAATAACAATCAAGAAATGGGCAACTGAATTGAATAGACACTTGACAAAAGAAGAGATACAAATAGCCAATAGACGCATGAAAAAAAATGTCCAACATTGCCAGGTGTGGTGGCACACGCTTGTAATCCCAGCATTTGGCAGGCAGAAGCCGGAGGATTGTGGTTCATGAACAGCCTCAGCTACTTAGCGAGCCCATTTGCAACTCAGCGAGACCCTGTTTCAAAAAATATAAAGACTAAAAAAAATAGGACTGGGATGTAGTTTGGAGGTAAAATAACCCTGAGTTCCATCCCCACTACTGCAAAAAAATAAAAAAATGTCCAACATCATTAGTGGTTAGGGAGATGCAAATTAAAAGTACACTGAGACTCCATCAAACGCCAATCAGAATGGCAATCATCAAGAAGTCAAATAACAATAAATGTTGGCAAGGATGTGGAGAAATAGGAACTCTTCTACACTGTTGGTGGGAGAGCAAACTAGTTCACCCATTATGGAGATCAGTGTGGAGATTCCCTAGAAAACTGGGGATGAATCCACCATGTGATCTGGCTTTACCACTCCTGGGTATCTTTTCAAAGAGGTTGAAAACAGAGAACCACAGTAATATATGCATACCCATGCTCAGAGCAGCACAACTCACAAAAGCCAAACTATGGAACCATCCTAGGTATCCATCAACAGATGAGGGAATTACAAAATTATGGGAAGTACACACAATGGGATTCTCAGCAAGAAGAACAAAATTATGCCATTTGCAAGAAGATGGAAGAACCTGGAGAGCATTATGTGAAGTGAGATCAGCCAATCACAGAAAGTGAAGGGTCACATGTTTTCTCTAATATGTGCAGGATAGGGAGCGATCGGGATACAAGTAATTGGAATAAAATGGAGGAGAAACCCCCGGAGCCAGAGAGGAGATCTAAGGGTAGGGGAGGAGGAAGACTGAGGTCCAGTAACGGAAATACTGCCATCAACCATGTGTATACATGTGAATATACCAATGTCGATCTTGGTATTCTGTACTGGGAGGGAGGGAAATGGCGGGGGCATGTATGTCATTGTTAACGCGATTTACATTATGATGTGGCACTATAACACATCAATAAAAGTACATTGATATAGCTTTAATAATTAGCTAGAGAAGGGAGATGATGGAAGTAGAGAGAAACAGAGAACAGCCAGGGTGTATCTAGAGATCATCCTGTCTTTTCCAGACATTGACTTTGAATGGACCTCAGAAACAGACTGATCCTTAGCTGTGATCACACGATTCTTGCTTCCTTCACTTGCTTTTATTGGCGCGCTGTGCTTGTATCATAATGAACTCAGACTTGCCAGGTGAAGCTCCTGGGACGGGCCCGCCCTCCACATGAGCTCCATCTCTGGTCCCCGGTGCCCTCCCGTGAGCTTCACTGGCAAGTCTGAAGTGTCCGAGGCCTGGGGGTGGGCAGTAAATGAACTGCACTGGCCTCAGAGGACAGCGGGGCCACAGGTGCTCAAGGAAGAGCCCGCGCGCCCTCTAGTGGCCGCCTCCTGCCAGGTGAGCAGGCCAGGAGGGAGGGAGGGAGGGAGGCTGAGCCTGGACAGAGGACACCTCAGAGGGGGGGTGAGGGCTAGAGGAGGCCCTGAGGTGGGAGGGCTGGGAAGCAGCAGGGGGAGGAGGCTCTGGGGAGGGCCCGCCCAGGGCTCAGATCTCTGCACTGCCACCCTGGGCTGCTCAACCTGTTGAGGGCTGTCAGGGGCTTGGGGGAGTTTGGCACCAACTGGGGACTGTCCCCTCTAAGGGCTGGTAAGATTCCCTCCCCTGCTGTGGCACCAAGTGTCTCAAGGCACCACCAGATGTCCCTGGATAACAAACCCCCCTGCTGAGTCTCGCCTGTGCACACTGACCTCCAGGAACAATTCGAGATGAAACCCTTCCCCTCTTGGCAGACTCTGGAGTCAGGAGGGACAGAGACTGAGCGATGGCCTGTCACTGGTCGGTCCCTTGCAGTCCTGAGGAAGGCGCCTTAGGGCCATGGGACCTGGGGCCTGAGCCTCAGCAGGGAGTGACAGTTTCCCAGGGTCCGTAACCACCCCGATGGCACCACGAAGTTTCATTACAGCATGGGACGGGGGAGATCCCTGGGCCTTGGGAAGAGGACCATGTGACACAAAGCCACAGGACAGTCCACCAGGCTGCCCTCTCCACCTCAGGAGACGTCTGGGCAATGAAGGCAAAGTCAGTTCTGTGTGTAGAAGAAATGGCTTGGTTCTTAAGGCAAAATAAAATGGGTCACAAAAGGGATTTAGGCATTCTGAGCTCGTTTATTAGTTATTTAATTGCCTTATTTGATGCCAAGCTATGTTTCTTTGAAAGATGTCAGGAACAAACACCAATTTAGTCATTCCTCCTGCCTGATTACTGGGGCCTTAATATTGAGAGCTTGGGCTGGGGAATTAGTCATACACTTGGGAAAGGTGAGCTTTCTTCCCCTAAAGGGAAAGCCCAAGCATTAAAAAGTGACCAATGCCTGTGGATTGTTTTTCTTGGGTTTCATTCTAAGTGATATCAATTACATGTCAAGGTGTTTTTTGGTATGGGGCCGGTTATCTTGCTTTCTCACACTGTGCTCTGGGAGGTCATAGCCATTATTGTATTGTATTTGTAGGTGTCAGTGGACATTTAAGTCCTAAAACTTCCATTTTATAAAAAAGCTTGTTTTTGCAGTACACATCTTTGCAGATCCCCTATATTAGGATTATAGAAGTCCTCCTGAGATTTTACAAAGAGGAGACTGAAGGTCAACCTGGAAAAAAGAGGAAAGAAAATAGTTTTTAGAAATAGATATAATTTGCTCTTATCCTATGTCTATATTGCCTCAAGAAAAAATACTTTAAAAAGTTTTTTATTTTATTTTGTGTGTGTGTGTGGTACTGGGGGTGGCACCCAGAGGGATCGACATGATAATTTGAGAAGATCTGTACCAAATCCAAACCATTTCCCTGATCCTTCCTCACCAGAGGAGTTTCTTTTTTAAAAGAAGCCCCTGCACATTTTGTCTACCACCTTGAGGGCAGTTGCTGGGTCTGCCACCGCTCAAACAGGAGGGCAGGGCGGCCTGCTGGGATGCGGGATGTGGATGGGGTGGGGTCTGCACTCGCCATGGCTTGGTTGGCAGCGCCCCTTCCCGCCAGGAGCCAGGCAGGCGGGCAAGTGGCTGCAGGTGTGCGACCAGGTCAGGGGTCGGGCGCTGCTGCCCTCTACCGGGCAGCGGGGTCGGAGCTGCACAGAGCCGCGGGCCATGGGCGCTGGGCTCCCAGCTGCCAGGGCAGCCATCTCGGGAGTCCCCGCCTGCCCCTGTGGCACACAAGTCAAGGTTGAGATGGGGGCGCTTGGCAGCCCCCCTCCGGCACCCAGGCGCCTCCCCTGGATGGCAAGCAGGCCCCTGACGCCGGCCAAGCACCCGGGACACGGGCGTTCCCTGAATCCCCGGGACTTTCATTTCGGCCC
Source organism: Muscardinus avellanarius (assembly GCF_963383645.1). Taxonomy (NCBI): domain Eukaryota; kingdom Metazoa; phylum Chordata; class Mammalia; order Rodentia; family Gliridae; genus Muscardinus; species Muscardinus avellanarius. The sequence goes on from NW_027664442.1 coordinate 180,706, forward strand.
TTCCTTCAAAAATGCCCAATTCACTTCTCGGATCAGCGGTCAAGAGTCCAAATGGCTGAAAACCATTGTTTTCCACTTACATGCTTTATTTTGTATTCCAGACATTTTGCTTACATATACTTTTCAAGATTAAAGAATTTGGGGATTTGTTTTAACTACTGACACGTTAATGAAACTCGGGCGAGTAAAAATCCAGTATTAACTACTGGAAACTCAAACACGAACGAGTGTGTAATCTATTAAAGACGATGAGCAGAAACACATGTGCTTTTAGCCAGGTTTCTGCAAAATACAAAATAAAAAGGAAATCTAAACAGAATTAATTTTTTTTGGTTTAAAATTTAGCAGTCCTGCAAACTTGGGACCGCTTTCTGTGTTGGGTGGGTGCACCCATACTTTGCAACTCGTTGCCCCCCAGGAGGAGACGCCGAGGGGTCTGAACACAGAGGCTTCCGGGGTTGCTCGGCAGCAGCGCTGCGCGGGATTGGGGCCCAGGACTCTCCCCGCGGGGCTTCCGCGCCCAGCCCAGGACTCGGCCACACGCTGGGTGTGGGCCCTGAGGTTTTGGGCTGCTTCCCCCCAACTTCGCTTTGTTGTGACCTACCCACCTGAGAATAATTGTCCAAAGCCAATTGTGTCTGCAAAGCCACACTTTATTGCAGGTTCAAACCTGGACCCAAGCGCATGTGTTTCCACATAGGCAGCAAGGGCCCAGATCGCCATTTGGGGGGCTTATATACTGTTTTACAACATTTTGCAAGTCATCTTTTTACATCATTGATGACGCTTTTACATTTTACAGCTTCTATACTTTAAAGTAACTTATACAGACATTTTTAAGATAACAGGGGTAAAGGTAGAGGGTCTCTTATCTGGAGTATGCGACCCGGACCGTGGGCAGCTGCTCTTAGTTATCTTGGGAATTTTCTTGTGAGCCATTTCCCGCCTTTGTGCCTGGGCCTGGGTTTACAACTTAAAGAGAAAGTTAGCTTAAAACTTATTTATTTTTGGTGGTACTGGGGGTGGAACCCAGAGGCTTTCTATCTCTGGGCTATACTCCCAGACCTTTTTTGTATTTTATTTGGAAACAGGGTCTCACTAAGTTGCTGAGAGCCTCACTAAGTAGCTGAGGCTGGCTTCGAACCCGTGTGATCCTCCTGTCTCAGCCTCCCAAGCGCGGGGATTACAAGCGTGCGCCACCACGCCCGGCCGCTTAAAACTTATTTAAAACTATAATTAAACTCTATTATATTTTGGGAGAACACACTAAAATATTTATTTTATTACTACTATGAATCCTAATATTTATTTAAAAAATTGTATTATTAAAATTTAAACTATATTAAGTATAATTTTATTTTTAACCTATAATTATGTACCACACAAATGTTTTATTGTTGATTGACAGTATTAATTTATTAATTAATTATTACGCAGCACACCACAGCACACCTAATGTATTTAACACTTGATCACACCTTGGTATATAAAAACTTCAACTTATTTTAATATAAACTAAAACCTAAATATTAAGCACAACAGCTTCTCCCCAACTTGGAAAGCCGCTTCCAGCAGGGACCGGGCACGTGGTCGCAGCGGGAGCCAGAAGGGCGCGGGGTAAGCGCCCGCCATGGGACTGCCCAGAGCCCCTGCCCCAGGCCTGGAGGGCTGCCCCGCCCCACGACCAAGGCCCTAATGCCCCCAGGTGGGAGGAGCCAGAGCCGGCACCGCCCACTCTGGTGGGCGGGGTCGCAGGACAGGGCTGCCTTGCCATGCTTGGGCAGTTGGTCCCCACTCCACTCCTGCTCCACTCCTGCTCCAGTCCAGCTCTGACTAGTCCTGCTCCATGCATCCAGGCGGCTCCAGCGCTCCAGCCCTCTCCAGTAGCCTCTCACTCCAGCCTCTCCAGCCCCCATGGGTCTCCAGATGCCAGCTGCAGGTCAGGCTTCTCCTCCTGGGGCTGCTCGCTGGGGTGGGGGCTGCCGGGGGCGGAAGGGGAGGAGGGGGCGCCAGCGGGAGCACAACCCAGTAGTGGACAAGTCCCTCTCGCTCCCGGCCCCATTGATAACTGGCCTGATCAGAAATTTATGGACCAGGCCAGGATGGCCCACGGAGCCACCGCCCCCACCTCCCAGTCGCTGCTCCCGGTGTCTGCCCCCATCCCAGCGCCCCCTGACCCTGCCCGCCCCCTCCCGCTGCTGCCCCCAGTGTCTGCCTCCACCTCAGGCGCCCCCTGATACTGCCCAATATCCAGGTCGCTGCCCCTGATGTCTGCCCCCACCCTGGGCGCTTCCAGGACCTGTCCGCCCCCACCCCGTTGCTGGCCCCGGTGTCCGCCCCCACCCCGGGCGGCCCCTGACCCTGCCCAACATCCGGGTCGCTGCCCTGGGTGTCCGCCCCCACCCTGGGTGACCACTGACCCCGCTCGCCGTCACCGCCCGTCGTCACCCCCGCTCGCCGTCACCGCCCATCGTCACCCCCGCCCGCCATCACCGCCGCTGCCCACTGTGTCCGTCCCCAACCCGGGCGCCCCCTGACCCTGGTTGCTGTCCGGGTCGCTGCCCCCGGTGTCCGCCCCCACACCAGTCTCCCCTAGACCCTGCCCACTGTCCCCTTCTCTGCCTCCGGTGTCCACACCCACCCCGGGCGCCCCCTGACAATGCCCGAGGTCCTGGTCGATGCCCCCCGGTGTCCGCCCCCACCCCGGGCGACTCCCCCTGACGCTATCCCCCGGTGTCCGACGCCTCCCCAAGTGCCCCTTGACCCAGCCCGCCCTCCCCAGTCACTACTCCCGATGTCCGCCCCCATCCCGGGCACCCCCCAGGCCGCTATCCCCTGGTGTTCGCCGCCTCCCCAAGCGCCCCCTGACCCAGCCCGCCCTCCCCAGTCACTGCCACCCGTGTCCGACCCCACCCCGGGAACCCTCTCCCCCGCCCTGCGCGCCCCTGCCCACTGTGTCCCGGGGAAGCTGCTCAGGTGAAGCGCAGGTCTCCCCAGGTGTGGCAGAGCTGGAGCTGGGTACACTGTTGTGTCTCCGGAGCAGCCAGTGGGGGCGGGTG
>NW_027664441.1:0-31000 GCF_963383645.1 Muscardinus avellanarius
CCTCTGTGACTCCTCCGTGCTTTGAAGAACGCCATCCTGAGGCTGGGAACACCTGCCGGCAGGTCCTTTTGGTCATGGAATGGCTTCAACTCACGAGTCCAGTGAGAGCAAGGGAAGGTGGTAAGCCATGAACTCTTGCCCTCATGGGAAGCAGGCCCAGCTGCTTTCCATGGACTTGAATCCTGCGGATGGAGCAGACCTGCCGGAACGCCCCATCTTCTCAGACGAGGTCAGCTGAGCTCAGGGAGTACGAGATGGAAGAAGTCTCTGCTGGCTTTGCCAAGGAAGACACACAGGGCCAGCCTGCCTTCCCCTCTCTCCCACTGTGCCCTGGGGCCCCCGTCCCTCTCCCGTTTTGGAAATAACAGGAGTATCTGTGCTTACTTAGGACAAGAATCCCAGCATTGATGCATAGAAAGCTTAGATGGCCATTTTGCCTTGTCTGTCTTTCTCCAGTGAAATCCTACCCTTATCTCGGGTTTCAGCTGCGATGGCATTATTCCATGGACCCCAGTGCCCACCCCCAGCTGCGATGGCTCCCATCTCCTCTCTCTGTCGTGCACACTTAGATCTGATGCCCGCAATGTGAAGGCCCTCCTGTCCTGCTCCTCTCTGCAGCCCCAGGGCCAAGGATGTGTCCACAAACCAACACATACAGCCAGATACGGGAATGACGATTGACAAGCACCTAGGTCTCTTCCCAGAACCCACTGGACACACCCAGACAATCATGTCCTAATACACTGGCCCTGAGAATGCTCCCCTGTAGGGCAAAAGGGACTTTTCCTATGATATCAGGTTAAGGGTCTTAAAATGGGAGATTCTCCTGGATTCCCTAGAAGGATCCTCTATGGAGGAAATGCAATGTCCGAGGGGCAGACCTAGGGATTGAAGCTGAGATTGGAGAGATGTAACCATGAGCCAAGGAATGCCCACAGCCTCGACAAACCAAGAGAAGCAAGGGGACACTCTCGCTGGAGCCTCCGGAGAGAACCAGCCAGCAGGTCCCTTGGTCTCGGTCAAGACCCGTTGGACTTTTGACCTCTAGAACCATAGGAAAGTAGCTCTGCATTGCTTTAAGTCACGGAGTTTGTGGGAAGGAGGTAGGGCGGCGGTGGGGTGAGAATTCCCAGGGCACTGTGCGGCGCGCACCAGGAATCAGACACGCCGCTTGGCTCCTGGGCGCTCCACTGGCACGGAGAACAGTGTTATGGTACTGACCCTCTGAGAAGCTGTTATTGGAGGTCAAAAACATGTTTAGTATTATGATGACACATGCCATCGTTAAAGAGGGAATGAGCCCCATGGTTGCTAGAAAGAGAAAATCTGTGTGTATGTAATAAGGAACTCAAAGAATTTTTTTTTTTTTTTTGGTGGTACCGGAGATGAAGCCCAGGGGCATTCTACCTCTGAGCTACACCCCCAGCCCTATTTTTTACTCTTTATTTTAAGACAGGGTCTCACTGTTGCAGAGGGCCTCACTAAGTAGCTTAGGCTGTCTGTGAACCATGAGCTTCCTGTCTCAGCCTCCCAAGCGCTGGGATGACAAGCGTGCGCCCCCACGCATGGGTTAGAAATATTTTTTTAAAAAAAAGATTGTGTCCTAGTTTCCTAACTCTGTTATTCATAGGGAAGGTGGATTTAATTTACTGGGAGGTAACATCAGGGTTTCATAACCACAGGTCATGAACATTCCCGCACAGGTGTGGCCATCCTGTGATCTCATCCACACAAAGCCCACCGAAGCGCTATCAGATCTCAGGGAAAGAGAAGACCCGTCAACTCTGCTCAACGGGCCGGAGTACGGGGAGAATCTGAGGCAGAGACGGTGGCTCCGTGTCGCCGTCCAGCGGGCCGTGCTGCGCTCTGTGATTAGATCCAGTCCCTATCTTCTGGGCATGAATAGAGAGCCATAGCTCTTCGAAGGGAACGAGAGGGAAGGCCTCCTTCAGCTGCCCCGGGGAAGGGGTCAGCTGGCAGCCATTGTCCGCAGTTCAGATAAGTCGCCCAGGCGTGAGTGCTAGGGAGTGATCTTTGCTGACTCGAAACTCAAGTGTCTCTCAAGAGTCCAAGGTGGCTTGGAAGATCGAAATTTCTGTCCTGGCGTCTGTGGAAAGATACCAGGAGAACTGAGCGGGCTGGCGTCACTGAAACACTTGGTCCATGAGCTATGGGCTCCTTCTGCCATTGCGGTGAACTTGGGCTTTTTATGTAGGTGAGAGAAAAACAGAGACCAGAGAGAAGAGTCAGGGGCAAGGGGTAGGTCTCCGGGGAGGAGTACTGGGGGTGCGAGGCAAGGGAGGGCTTAGTGTGCCAAGGGTAAGGAGACACTGGCTCCGAGGCCTGGCCCTGGACTCTACGCTCTGGTGGTCATTGGGTGCCTGTTGGACTGCCCGGGTTCAAGGCCCATGACACTGGCCCAGAGAATTCAGGCAAATCAATTATCTGGGCCTCAGTGAAATGGGCAAAGAGTAGCCAGCAACTCATGAGGCCTAGGGGGCCGCAGCTGAACTCAGATTAGCGTCTGACATGCAGTAAGGGCTCTGATATTGTCACTTTCGGTTACCTTTGTTTAGTCATTGTCATGAAGGGCAATTTAAGGGTAATTTAGACATGGAAGTTTTGCAGCCTACACAAGGCAACAAAGACAAATCTTGGCAAACAGAAGGCCAACACTTCAGAGCTGGACTGGGCGTGGTGGTATGCACTGTAATCCCAGCACTTGGTAAGCTGAGATCAGAGAATCACTGGTTCGAGGCCAGCTCCAGCAACTTAGAGAGACTCTGGTTCAAAAATTAAAACATGGACTGGGGGTGTAGGTTGGAGGCAGAATGCCCTGGGTTCAATCCCCAGCGTCAAACAAACAAACAAGAGTTGGTCAGTGGGCTACAAGCCTTTGTAACTGCTGACTGTCCAAGAAAACATGGGTGAGGCCACCTGGGGCCCAGGCAGGGCGGGCTCCTGCTTCTCTTTTGCTGTACATTTCACCGGCGTCCGAGACCCAGTCCCAAATGCCCTTCTGTGGTTCGCTGCTCTCTGTCTTCTCCCAGCCCGCCGGGTTTTTCTTGGCCTTCTGATGTATTGTTCTTAGATCTTTGAAATGCCTTTGTTCTGCAGCCAGGGCGCTCGGCCTCCGAGATAGCGTTACCCCGCAAGTTGCCGCCGCTGGCACCTACACAATAAGATGACCCCGAGCACACGGATGAGCCAGGGCTGCCAACTTTGCACACTCAACAAGTCCTCTTTGTGGACAATTAGGGCCAGAGGATAAATATTGACACATTAGACTATTTCCTCTTTTATTTTCTCTCGATTGGGCAATCTGATGGGATAAAATTCCACTTTTACTGATAACTGATTGCTCGGCTAATAGAAACAAATAAAGTAAAGGCTTCTGTCCACAATGGGTTGGGCAGGCCCATTGTACCCAAGTGATAAGCGGATTAAATGGACTCTCGGCTCTATTTGCAGCCACCAAACTGCCCTGACCGCTGCTTTCCACACGGGAAGGTGCCCATCATGGCGGCCCTTTTGCTGTTGAAATCAAATGTGTGGGCGCAGGTGCAGGCCGGACGCCGCAGCATAGGTGTGTCTGTCTCCAAAGAAAGTGGTTCTGGCCCCGGAGCTGCAGAGACCCTTGCACATTCTTACAAATATACTTTTCTCTAATTTCCCTTCAGGGGGAAAAAAACTGGCAATGAAGAATAGAAGACGGGTAAACATGATTCACATGCCTCGGAGAAGCCCAGGAAGTCTTGCGAAAGTCACTGGTCTGGAGTTTCCTGGGGGGGGGCGTACATCTTTCTGATGGTGCCAATTTATCTAGAAAATATTACAATTTAATCTGTGTTAATAAAAGACCAACGGGGCAACAACGCCTGGGGTTTTATGTGTCTGGCTGGCTTCTATTAGCATTTAAATCTGCGTCCATTACATTAGTCTCTTAAAATAAACACAAACATTTATGCAAGGGACAATTCGAGTTAGCCTTAGTCAGTCTTAAATAATGTCACTCAACTCGGCATTTGGACCAAAGCCTGTGAATCATGAGGTATATTTTCGCCTACAGTCTGATAATTTTCAAAGCTATTGGCAACCTGGGAATTTTCCTTCCTTATCAATGGGGCTCAGCTAACTTCACTAAGACTAATCAGGCCGGGAATCATTCATTCAAGGATTGCAGGATCATGTTTTTCTTTAGCTGTGACAGCTGCCTCGGCCACATTAGCAATGCAGATTAGCCAGCCTAATAGGTTAATGCAGAACACGCGAAAATTAGGTTTAATCCCCAGTGAAATAATCTAACATTTTCACATTTCTTGATGTTGGGATAGAGACGTTCCTGGTGACTCAATTAGGTGTAATGTAGATCAAAGCAAATTTACTTTCTGGCTGAACCTTCCCAGTAGTTTAGACAGAAGACTATAGCGAGGGCCCTTTGCTAATTGGTGAATAGCTATCGGAGAAAATTGCATTAGGATCCCGGAGGCTGTGAGCAGCACTCTGCCTACCCGGGACACACAGTCACATGTTTTGTAAATACCCACATCTACGGCTCTGCCGCGTCTTCGGCCGTGCTGCTGCTCAGCACACACGCAGCACTCTGTAGACCAACCCATTCATCCTTTAGGCATACCCGCAGTAAGTGGGAATGGACACACACATGTGCGTACACACACACACACACACACACACACACACACACACACACACACACACACTCAATCCGCACTGTTTTCATGTCCTGTCCAGGAGTGTCACAATTGTGCTCAGAATGGGCCCGCATCATGAGGGGAACAGAGAGAGAACGAGAGGGTGTGTAATGTTTTCATTCCGGTGAATAGCATATCAAACACCCATCTCTTTTAATCATAAAGGGAAACACACAAAAAATTACATGCCCTCAGTTGCCAAATTATTTCTTTGCCTTGACATCTTAATTCTTAATCCTCGTGTGTGGTCAAATCAGTCTACTATAGGCAACCAATCAAGTAATTATTTCTAAATTCTATTTGCCCAACTCGCATTGATTGGCCATTCTTTTCTTATTGGGTTAGCTCATTAATTCTGAGCGGCTTGCTTATTATGCGTTCCACATCATTTTCCTCCCTAGCCTATCTGCTTCAACCAGCCTACTGATGTTTCAAGATGCCATACAGGGGGGCGGGGAGCGACCAGCAATCTGCACACTGTCTCCTCTGGCAATTACAATCCACATTGCTGATTAACTTTGATGTGAAAACTAATGAGATAAGACAAGTTATCAAGGCGGGCCCGATCGTCATTCCATTTATACATTTGCCACTGGTGAATGACAAGAACTAATGAAGACGTTGCTGACTGCGCCGAGCCGCGGAGGCTGGTGTGGGCCCTCGGCCCAGCTCTGCCCCCTCTCGCCGTCTATCCAAGGCACATCGGAATGGGCTTAATCACGAAAACCCTTCATCTAAATAGACACATGTTTACATTAAAATAACTCCAGGAGGAATAGATGGTGGAGATTTTATGCCTTCTTGAGTCTAAACAACAAAGTAAAACTGTGTTCCAGCGTTCACTAAATCATTGGCAGGCAGGAAAATTCAATTTAAGCGATTATACTTATCACAGAGCGTCCCCCCTGTTTATGGGCAACAAATGTTGTTTTTTGGAGGTGGGGGGGTGGGAAGAGGGGGGAGTCAGGAGAAACGAGAATGATTTACTTTTGTTAAGACGGTAATGGGCGGATAAACAAATACAATATTGGCAAAGCTAATGGACATCGCTCACCGGGCGGCGGCGGGCGCTGAGGAGGCCACGGCGTGAGAGTCCCCTGGTACGTTCCTGTAAATCCTCCTGTGTCGCTTCTTTGTGCTCACATGTGGGTACGGTCCCACTGCTCTCCACGCACACATCTAATTACTTTTAAACAATTGCAAAGCATTTCTTGGAATATATTTGTACTTTTTTTTCCCCTAATGAGGAATGGCCGATATCACACTGGAAATATAAATTCTCTCTGGACACAGTTTTTGAGGCTAAGCATTAAATACCAAGAAGAAGCACACCCTTTATCAAATTGGTTAAGTAAAAAGGTTACATAGAAGCCTGGATAAAATTCACACGTATTCGTGTGGCTGGAAGAATCCTAAGACGTTTCCGCCTCTGCGCTGCCCTCATTACGTTAGCTTGTATAAATGGGGAAGGAAGGCAAATGCGATTGTTTTGACCGATAACGCAGCTTTCTGGATGAGTCATTCTTTTACTTGGATCAAATCGTTTCCAAAAACATAAAAGTTCATTTTTCCCAGAACATTCTTTAGTCCCCGCAAGACCCCCATGGCTTCTTTTTCAGAGGTAAACATTGTCGCCCATTAGTCCACTCAAACATCATGGAAAATGCTAGAATTAAAAAAAAATAAAAGTTCCGGCATACCCTGTTTTTTTTTTAATAGGTAGCAGGGATTTTTCAATTTAGCCCGATATGGTTTGAAATATTTTTCAATTATTAGTACATAAGAATCATATCTAACAGTGGGGCTCGGGACTCTTCACACATACGCAGAGCACAGACTGATCCATCTCACCCCAGGACCTCTCCTTGCCTTCGGTGCTCCCCCCCCACCCCGGTCTCCTTCCTCTACCTCCTGGTCTCCTTTCTATTTGATTTGAAATATATTTCCGGCAACTATCCGTCACTATGGTCGCCTGTTATATGTTTTTGGAATTTAAAAAAAAGAGAGCGTGAATGATATCAGCATCCGTAATCAAACTCCTCTCCCCCTGCCACGGCATCCCTCCCTGCCAGCTGTCACAAACATCCACTACACAGCAACCGCCAAACAAAACCCGAACCAACACAAACCCAAGCTCTCCCAAAGAAATATGCCACGTCTGATGAAAGTTAACTGAAGGGACTGGTTTAAGGATGAAACAACAAATTAGTACTCCAGCGAGGGATTACGTTTAAAAGCTCTTCTCGGAGCCGAAGATAAATCCTATATATTAGAAGCCACTATAAAAGCACTTTCCTGAGAGCGGAAGGCACAAGTGGAGAGTTGACCCCCAAGATGGCTTGATGGTGATGTGCTAAGTTTATAAAACTCTCCGGTAATAAAAGGAGCCTGTGAGTACGACCCCCGCTAACACAGAGCAATTGTACTAGGAAACAGGTTTCCAATTTTGAGTCAAGTGACAAAATTAAACCCAGCTGAACAAGGGCCCAGCGATCTCTTCGCTGGAACCGGCCCCTCCCCCTCCCCCCGATGCACTGGCTTCTCTTTGAGCCCATTTCTCTCTTGAATTCTCTCCTGGTTATGTTTATCATGCGATTCTAATGTTAATTAGAGAGATACACATCCGTATTAGTAACCCATGTTTCCATTAGCAGAGCCCACCCTGCCAAATGCAAACCCGGAGCGCGTCCCTGTGAGTCCACAATGCAGGGACGGCCGTATTATTGAATTATTGTGTCACTGAACACACGCACCTCACATTCTTTCCTCCCTGGGTGTTAATTTTCCTTTTCCATGTGCTCTTATTATGCGATCTCTAACATGGGTGGCGGGTTCCTTTTTAGCCCATTTCTTTAATCTATTTTAATAAATAATTACCGGCAGGCTACGGAATTCATTCACCGCAGAGGGCTACCTTCTTCACTTTTTTTTTTTTTTTTTTTTCCCAGAGACGCAGCTCAAGGAGACAGGGTGATAATCAGGGGCCTGGAATCCCTTCTACACAATGTCATTACGAGCTCCCATTTAAAATGAAAAATGTATACTAGACTTAAAAGCGATACAAGGTTAGTGCTTCTTCCTAGGAATTGCTTAACAACGGGGACTGCTCGGGGCTCGCTTTCAGAAAAGGTGCTGGAGAGGAAATGATGGGAGATAAAAAATCACCACGAAATATTTTGAACATATAAAACAAGACTCTCCTTGAGAAAGACAAAAAGATTCATACATTTGGGTTTTTCTACAACAGGAAATAATAATCTTTTGCTGGGTGGCTGGACAGAATTTTATTCTGGAACCAATTAATCTATGGCGTTGGTGTTGTACTTGGAGCTTATTATTATTATTAATGATTAAAAACAAAAAGAGAATTTTCCCCTATATTTGCAGGACCTTCGCTGTCCCAGTGCGTACGCTCTCGTTTCTAACATATTGATGGGGTGTTCCTCCCAGGGCTGGACTCACTTCCCCTGCCTTCTGGACCCTCATCCTGCAAACTGCACCTAGAGCTCGGTGTTTTTCTTCCTTTTTCCCTCCAAAATGTCCCCCTTGATGAGCACACTGTATGAATTTCACCAATGAGCATCACTTCTTAAAAATCAAGTTTTAGCCCGTCGTATTCCTGCAAACATTTAGGACCAACCCCAGCAGGAAGCTAACCGCACGGCTCAGCTGCAGCGGTGAATCTGTAGTATTTATCTTTGGAGGACTGGGAATAAATTCCTTCATTAGCCGCTTGCTTGAAGTGTGTTGCTAAGCAGTTTCTCCAATGTGGATCCTAAAATGTGCCCACCGAGCTTCCTCTGCATAAATGATTTGATAGAAACAACAACAAAAGAGGCTTGCTTTGAGTTTATATATGTATTTCAGTCCTGACTAGTGTTTTATTTAAAACAGTTCAGGTGCACCGTTTGATTTGGGGTTTAAAGTAAATAATATTTGTACATCTGAAACATACTCAAGACAAATGAAAAGCCTCTATATGCTTTTGTGGGAGATGCTGAAGGGCTCTACAAACTTAAAAGGAAAACCTCAATTAAGCTCAACTTCATCTGGAAAAAAGTAGCAACTGAAAAGCTGAATATATTAGATAATACACACTTGCCGAAGAGCGTTCTCTCAGCTGTTAAAAAAAATTTTTAAAGGAAAAAAAAGGGAGGGAGAGAAAAATATTCTTGATAACCAACCCAAAGCTGGCCCGGTGTCGCTCCATGCTAATTTTGTTTGAAAGTGTTCAACTAACTCTGAATAGATATCCGTATTCAACAAAGACATAATTAACGGCAACGTTTCATTCAGCCTCAAGACATCATAACAAGCTGCAAAGTACAAAAAGATTTTTATGGGAACTAATTTAAGGACAAAGGGTTGACCTCTCGCATTTCATTAAATAACCGGAGGGAGCAGAAAGAGGAATGACGGAGCTCGTCCTCGTTCATTTCAAGCAGCCAATTTCGAAATGCAAATCACGATCCGCAGAAGTTGGAGGCTGATACAGATATTTTTAAATATCATTTGTTCAATTTGAGGACATCAGACATTTGAATTTTAAATAAAAATCAAAACCAATTTTGGGGTTCATTTTTAGTCAGGGAATGAATGTATTCATGGCGCATTGAAGGTCTTTAGGTTAGCTATGTTTTCAAGTGTCTAAAACTATTCTTGTAAACCATTAGTTTCATATATTATTTCCAAAACCTTTTAATGGAGAAGCTCCATTAAGATAGACATTATTCCTGATTATTGTACCGAGTGAGAAGTGCTGCATTTTGAACACGGAGTTGAGTTGAGAAGAATAAAAGCAACCATCTAAATCAGACACCTGATTCATAGCTGTATTAAAGACGCTGCAGGCTGGGCTCTACAGCTGGCTTCAGGCAGCACTAAAATAAAGCCTGAGAGGTTTACATTTATAGGACATTCACTGGACCTGAAAGAAGTTAAACATATCCCTCCTGTTTCGAATCCTGGCCTTCCCTAATGCCTTCGGGCTGTATTGCTTTTTGTCTGTGGCAGTATCTGACTACCATGGATTTTATTTAGTTATCTATTTATTGGCACTGGGGATCGAAGCCAGGGGCATTCTACCTCTGACCTCGGCCCCCCAGCTTTATTTTATTTTCATTTTGAAACAGGGCCTTGCTAAGTTCCTGAGGATCTCGCTAAGTGGCCGAGGCTGGTCTCAAACCTGCAATCCTCCTGTCTCAGCCTCCCACATACTGGAATTACAGGCATGTGCCGCCAGATCCGGCCCGTGCATTTTACTTCTTCCCCTTGTGGTCTGCCCCTTCCCTGTGTAGTAGGATTCAAGCTTCAAGAAAGAAAGGGCTTTTAGCTGTTCCATCCATCGCGGAACCCTCTGTCTGGTCCTGGTGCTGACTAGTCACGCAAGGCTATTTAAACTGAACTGAACATTAGCTCGTGTTAAGCAAAATGTGCAATTCAGTTCCTTCATCACGGTAGCTGCGTTTCAAACGCTCCGTAACCACGTGGGCTAGTGGCCGCCATATTGGACAGGCGGGCACAGAACATTCCCGTCGTCACAGAAAATTCTACTACTGGGCAGCATTGGTCTTGACAGTGCTGGGCACACAATAGGTACTTAATAAATATTTGTTGAAATTGAACTTAAGGGGCCTGAAAGAGGCCGTTTCTGAAACCTTCTTCCCGTGGCAGGTACTTAGATGGCGAGGGGCAGACATGGGTTGCCAGAGAGCGCTCAGTTCCTACATGTCTCCCCAGTAAAGGTGGAGGTAGGCTTCGTTTCACTTTGGTTTATCCAGAGCAGGATAGACCAGACGGGGCACTTTCTCGTCCCTTCCTGTAGGGTCTGCGCCGTGCGTTAGAGAGACAGGGCCGACCCCACACTTGGAGGGTATGGGGCTCAGGCCTCTGGAGATAGATGCTGTGGCGGGCCCGTGTCTTCTGGCTCAGTCCAGAGTTTCCCTGATTTGCACACACAGCCTTTCCACGGGGACCCAGAGACGTGTGGGGGAGCCACTTGCTAAGTCTGTATTGAATTGAATTAAGTGACAGCCTGAGAAGTGGCCCACCGATCATCGCCATCAGCACCCGCCATTTATTAAATTTGACCACAGGCTGGGCCATGCGTTCTTGTTTAATCACGACAACAGTCTTTGTGACATAGATGATACCTTCCCAAGCTTCCCCTCAAGGAAATGGAGGTCAGAAGAGAGGAGGAAGGAGACACGAGGAAGTCCTGGTATCCCATCTGGACACACAGCGCGTGGGGACCTTGGTCAGAACCAGGGATGTGGCAGCCATTCCCACAGGAGCGACCAGGGGCTGCACCCGAGTACGTTCCACTGTTCCGCCTCAGTCCCTTGTCTTTCCTTCCCCATCGGCAGCCGATTTTATAAGACAATCCGACTCGCCTTGGCTGCGAGGAAAAGCCCCCAGTACAGAAATTTGGTGCCAGGAGAATTCACTTGGAAGCCCGTAAGAGGTGTGGGAAAGACTCTGATGCCAAGACACCAGGAGACGGGAGGCCGAGGCTGGGACGCTGGCTCCTGGACGCGCTCTCCCCGCTCCCACAAAGCCAAGGGGTGTGTGGTTATAACGACGGGACGGGTGGGCCCGAGTGGAGACGGTGACACTGGGATGGGACTGATGTGACGCTGACCAGCCGTGCTCCCTTTAAGCTAATCTTAAACGTCACCCTCCCCGCCATCGCGAGGCATCCCGGCGTCAGAAGACGGAGATCAGTGCTTTCTGAAGTGCCCCTGAAGGGCACTGACTATAAACACAGAAGGTGAAAACTGGAGTGGAAGCCCATTTAGAAATACTACTCTGAGCCAAGTACCATGGTGCACGCCTGGGATTCCAGTCCTTGGGAAGCTGAGACAGGAGGAGTGCAGGTTCAAGGCTGGCCTCAGCAACTTAGCAAGACCCCCTTTCAAAATAAAAAATAAAATAGTGCGGGGGCTACGCAGCTCAGAGGTGGAATGCCTCTGGGTCCCATTCCTAGTACCACAAAAGGGAAGAAATAAAGGAAGGAAGAGAAAAAGAGAAAGGAAGGAGGGAAGGAAGGAAGGAAAAAAGAAAGGAAGAAAAGGATAAAAAGATAGAATCTCTGAGCTTTGAGTATTCTAGCCTACGCTCTTTTTTTTTTTTTCAATTCTGGGGATAGAACCCCAGGGGCATTCTACCTCCAAGCTACACCCCCAGTCCTATTTTTTATTCTTTATTTTGAAACAGGATCTCACTGAGTTGCAAAGGGCCTCACTAAGTAACTGAGGCTGGCTTTGAACGTGTGTCATCCTCCTGTCTCAGCCTCCCAAATGCTGGGATTACAAGTGTGCGCCACCACGCCCAGCTTTCATGATCATAATCTTATTTTTTTATTTAATTTTTTAATTTTTTTGGTGGTACTGACATTCCTGGAAGCCCTTCTACCTCCGGGATACACTCCCAGACCTATTTTATACTTTTTAAATTTTGGAAACAGGGTCTCTTAAACCAGCGTGGCTGGCTTCAAACCTGTGCAATTCTCCTGTCTCCGCCTCTCAAGTGCGGGGATTATAAACGTGCGCCACCACGCCCGGCTCATGATCATAATCTTAACAACAAAAGGGCTAGAGATGTAGCTCAGAGGTAGAAGGCCCCTGGGTTCAATCCCCAGTACCAAAAACAAACAAAAAACCGATAACAACAACAACAAAAGTCTAAACCAACAGTAGCTGCATATCCTAGACATTGAATCAATACTTGTGGTTGAATGACACACATTCATTCAACGGGACGGCTGGCGGAAGGCCAGCCTGATCTAGGGCTCTCTCCCCCCATTTTTCAACCTCTTCCGCCCTGTCCCTCCTTCTCCTGTGAGCTCAGATCAAGGCAAACGCTGTCCTCTCTTGGAGTAGGGAAACTGCATGTTCTGTCTCTGAGCCCTTTCGACACGTGCCAGGATGACGGTCCCTCCCCTCCCCGTCCCCCAGAAAGAACTGTGTGCAGATCTAGTTTATGATCCAGAAAGACACAACGCCTCTCTAGGGGTTGGAAAATCTCCCAAGTTTCAAGAAAAAGCTTTCAATTATGAACACAGTGGACTATTACTTCACCTTAGCTACGAGGCCCGAGGCACGCTCCTTAGCATGTAACCAAACCTAGTGTCCCGTCCTTTGGCGCCGTAGATTGCGCCATTCTCCCCTGTGGCTTTGACCCCATCAAATTATTTCTCTGCCTCAGCACTGTCTTTGCGTTCCCTTTGGTATTCCAGTGGGCCATTCCCCGGCCCTTGTCCCTTGAGTGTGCTCTACAAGGGCATCCATACGAGCTTTTTGGGAACATCTCCTAAGACATATCTCTGTTCTTCCTCCTTGGTCTTCCAAAGCCCGTCCTTGGGTCCTCAGCAGAGCAGGCCCTTGTTAAAATGACATAGCCAGCCCAGTCGGTCTTTGGACATTCCTTTGATCCCGGTCTGAAATAGCCTTTATATGTTTATATGCCCTTTGCCTCCCCAGTGCCCCTGCTCAGTGCCTCTGGTGACGTGCGCCCACGTGTTTGCGGGAGGCGGGCTCCCACAAACACCTCGCCAGTGAGCCATCACACGGAGCCCCTTTTAAAGCCATGGACGCCTCTGGTATGCATCCAGGCATGCGCGTATCGACGTTTATGCCTTAAGCAGAAGAGCATTTTCTACTTAGGCCCATTAAGAACAAAGCCCATGTGTGTGTGTGTGTGTGTGTGTGTGTGTGTGTGTGTGTGTATGTGTGTGTGTGTGTGTGTGTGTGTGAGAGAGAGAGAGAGAGAGAAAGAGAGCGAGCCACACACTCTCCTTCTAGGTCTCAAAATAAAGAGTTCATTTTACAAACATAAATTCCTGTGTGTGTGTGTGTGTGTGTGTTTTCTTTTCCAGAAATGTTTTCTGAAGCCTGTTCAACTGGCTGGTAATTAGTTAACCTGTACTTGTTACCCAGGATTGGGAAGGGGTTTCTCTTCTTGCCTCCGACAAAGCCACCCCTCACCCCCTCACCCGGGGCACCGAGGGTTGCGGGATGCCGGGCTTGCCAGCCCCCTGCTTTGACTCATGTCAGTGGCCTCTGCAGATGTCTTGGGGCAAAATAAATGGCTTCCAGATGTAAAGAAAGAACTGGACACATTGATGAAGAAGTGAAGGGGCACTCTTTGTTCTTCACTGGGGTCTCTGGAAGTTATCAATGAACAACCAATCCATTCTTTCTGTGTGTGTGTGCGGCACTGGGGGTGGAACCCAAGGACCTTCTACCTCTGAGCTCCACCCCCAGACCCTATTTTTTAGTCTTTATTTTGAAGCAGGGTCTCACTGGGTAGCTGAGGCTGGCCATGAACCGTGATCCTCCCGTCTCCGCCTCCCGAATGCTGGGATTCCAAGCCTGTGGCACTGTGCCCAGCTCAATTCATTCTCAATATATCACAGGAAACCTAAAATAGAAAGGATCACCCAGAAAATAATTTACTATTTTTCATGCTGAAAAAAACAAACCTAATTTCTTGTTAAGCACCGAGACTTAGCTTCTCCATAAAAGCATTTGCCTGCTTACCCACCAGCCTGATTTAACAGCTCTCTGGGCCAATTCAAATTTCCAAGACAATGCCAACATTTACAGGAATGACTTTATGTGACTGACCGTCATGACCCGATATTCCTATTTTAGGTCTCTTCTTTCTTTCTTTCTTTCTTTCTTTCTTTCTTTCTTTCTTTCTTTCTTTCTTTCTTTCTTTCTTTCTTTCTTTCTTTCATTTGGTGGTACTGGGGACGGAACCCAGAGGATTTCTACCTCCGGGCTATACTCCCAGACCTATTTTCTATTTTATTTGGAAACAGGGTCTCACTAAGTTGCTGAGAGCCTCACTAAGTAGCTGAGGCTGGCTTCGAACCTGCGCGATCCTCCTGGCTCAGCCTCCCCAGCGCAGGGATTAGAAGCATGCGCCACCACACCTGACTAGGTCTCCTTTCTTCACCTGGAAGGTCTGTCCTTGAAAATCTTTTCCAAGTGAAAGCCCAGATTCTTACCATCTTCGTGTGTCAGAAATAGGTGATGTGATTTTCAGCGTTCAGGAGAAGAGGAAGGAGCACTTTTTTCCTTTCAAGGTGTTCCCATTTATAATTTCCCACTTGGGTACGTGTGTAAGATGATGCCGGAGACGGTGCCATGTGTCCCTGGACACATGTTCAAAGCTCAAATCACGAGGACCGCCATTAACCCAAATGAAGCAAGGCCAAAATCAGATGCCATCTGAGCCTGGGCCTGCACCTAATCTCAGGCTCCTATAAACACTCTTATGCAGCACAGCCTCAAAGTTCATGTGAATTCTATTAGCCTGGATCCTTGATTTTTATACTTGCCTTTTAAGTAGAACGGCTTAGGTATATTTAGGGACATTTTAATTTTTTTCTTATTCTTTATTTTTGAAACAGAGTCTCACTGAGTTGCAAGGGGCCTCACTAAGTAGCCCAGTTTGGTGGCGCACGCTTGTAATCCCAGCATTCGGGAGGCTGAGACAGGAGGATCGGGATTCACAGACAGCCTCAGCTAATTAGTGAGGCTCTTTGCAACTCAGTGAAAGCCTGTTTCAAAATAAAGAATAAAATAATAGGGCTGGGGGTGGAGCTTAGAGGTAGCATGCCCCTGGGTTCCATCCCCAGTATGGCAAAAATAAATAAATAAATAAATGAATGAATAAACAAACAAACAAACAAACAAACAAATAAAATTTTTTTGAGTCATGCAAAGGAAAGGTATTGTGGTTTGGCACTGGGAACTTGACTTACAATAAATGTTCCCAATTTACAACAATAAATTATTATTTTTTCTCTTGGCATTGGGGCTGAACTCAGGGGCCTTCTATCTCTGAGCTACATCTCCAACCCAGAGTCTCACTAAGTTGCCAAGGGTGGTCTTAACCAGGCATTTGCCACCCTGCCCTGCTATCAACAGAATACTTTACATATTCCCCCATGATGGGATTATGTTTCAAATTTGAAAAGTTTTGTTATCTAAAACCAAGCACTGAACTTAGCTTTTGGTACCTTCAAGGAGATGACCTCTACCTCATGCTGGCCACGCAGCTGGTCCTCGTCCGGGAGTCTAAGAAGCCAAGGGAGACACCGGCGTGAGCGCCCCCCGCTCTACTGTCCGTGTCTGAAATGACCTTGGTCGTTGCCGCTCACTCTCAGGGCTTTGTATAAGGCTATGTCCCTGGGTCCAGAGGGGTTCCTGGCCCATTGAAGGCACTTCTGCAGGAAGGAGTGAAGGGCAGTTGTGAAGGGCAGGGAAACTTACGTTTTTTTTTGTGTATGTGTGGTACTGGGGATGGAACCCAGGGGCATACTACCTCTAAGCTACACTCTCAGCCCTATTTTTTATTCTTTATTTTGAAACCGGGTCTCACTGAGTTGCAGAGGGCCTCACTAAGTAGCTGAGGCTGTCCGTGAGCCGCGATCCTCCTGTCTCAGCCTCCCGAGTGCTGGAATGACAATGTGTGCCACCACGCCCGGCTACAGGTGTCTTCTGATGGTATTGACTAGTGGGTTGGCACACATGTGACCAAATAATTTGGAAGTTCTGGCCATAGTGTGGGATGGGCACGGTGCCACCGCTCATATCTATTTAACAGAACAGAGAGGAAATGTGTGTCTTCTTACAAAGGAAATAAAAAAAGATAAAATAGCAAAGCCTGGGAGATGCTTGTTGGGTTACTAATATCTTAACACTCAGACAAATGAATGTTCTTTAAAATCAATTAGGTCCTTTATTTTTTTTTAATTTTTAATTGGTGCACTGTATTCATACATCATAGTGGGATACATACTTTTGTAGACATACATGCACACATTGCCCAGTCAGCCCCCACCCGATCCCCACCCCATTCTCTCCCTGTCCCTCCCTCCCATGCTTGGCTTAGTAGTTGACATCTAGTATTATAGCAATATATCAAAAATTAAAAATGATAATCTCACATAACAGTTTCATTTGTCTGATACCAAGCTTTTGATGACTTAAAGATAACATTTCAATATTTCTTTTTGCTTTCTTTCTTACCAGAGAATCTATTTTTTCTATTTTTTAGGTGAAACTATCATATATTTATATATTTATTTTTCAGAAAAAAATCTATCCTAATATGGAATATGGACTCTAGGTACCCACAATGATCTTGAAAAAGAACAAAGCTAGAAGATGTATATTTTCTGATTTCAAACCATATAAAGCTACAATAATTGAAACAGTGTAGTACTATTCTAAAGGCAGATATATAAACCATTGGAGTTAAATAAAAGCCTAGAGCTAAATTCTTCCCTATATTGTCAAGTTATTTTTGACAAGGTTTCCACGAACATTTGGTGGTGGAAATAATAATCTTTTAACTAAATATTGTTGAAAAATAATAATTACATGGAAAAGAATAAAATTGGACCCTTACCTAATCCCATATACAAATATTAACTCAAAATAGATAAAAGACCTAAATATAAATCTTAAGACTATAAACTTTTAGGAGAAAATCTGGGTCATAAAACCTCACAACATTGAAATTGGCAGTGATTTCTTGGTTATGATTTCAATGGCACAGGCAACAGAAGAGTATACAAACTCCCTAAAAAATAAAAAACATATTGTATATCCAAAGACAATGTAAACAGAGTTAACAGTTACTAATAGAATGGGATAAAATATTTCCAAATGCTATATCTGAAGGTATATTAATATTCCAACTAGAAATCCTAAAAATTAACAACAATAAAGGCAAACAATACCCTTTACAGATAGGTAAAAGACTAACATAAATAATGAATCTCCACAGATAACCAATCTTAGTTGTCTGTTGGATGGAAAATCTTATTTCTCTGGTTCTGGTGTATGTTACCTATTTCTTCTTTGTAGTTAATCTCTTTGAGTATTTTCTCTAGTGCTGGTTTTGAAGACATAAATTCCTTCAGTTTCTGTTTGTCATGGAAGCTTCTTATTTCTCCATCTAATTTGATAGAAAGTTTTGCTGGGTAGGAAATTTTTGGCTGGAAGTTGTTTTCTTTCAAAATTGGGAATATGTTACTCCAAGCCCTTCTGGCTCTCATGACTTGGTTTGGGAAGTCTGGAGTGATTCTAATTGGTTTGCCTCTGAATGTCATTTGGCCCTTTGTTTTTGTTGCCTTTAAGATTCTCTGCTTGGCTTCCACATTGGTCATTTTGACAATTATGTGGCGTGGGGATCCTCTTCTCGGATCCTGTCTAAAGGGAGTTCTATACGTTTCCTGGACCTGCGTATCGACCTCTTGCTCTATGTCTGGAAAATTTTCTGCTATTACTTCCTTGAAGAGATTGTTGATCCCTTTGGTTTCACTTTCTTTTCCCTCCTCTATTCCAATTATTCTTAGATTAGCTCTCTTAAAATGGGCCCATATTTCTTCAATATCAGATTCCTGCTGTCGGATATTTTTTTCTAGATTAGAAACTATGCGTTCATTTTTGGAATGATCATCTTCTAAGAGCGAGATTCTGTTCTCCATGTGTTCTAATCGGTTGTTTGTGCTTTGAATTGAGGCCTTTACTTCATTAATTGCATCCTTTATCTCTTTTTGGCTCTCTCTGAGTTCTTTTCGAAGCACCTCTATTATTTCTACAGTTATTTTCCTGATTTGATCTTCTAGAAATCTCTGATTTTCTGTTTTATCAGGTTCTGATGTTGTGGGGTTGTGAGCATTCATTGCTCCAGTATTATTCCTCTTTCCCATGATTTCGGAAGTTTGTGCCTTCTCTGGGTTCTTCCCTTGGGTCACTATGACTTCACTTAAGATGCTCTGGATCTCGAGTCTGTAGTATCTCAGACCCCACTACTCCTTTACTGGGTTGTATCACAGAGTCTCCGACCCAGAGTCGATAGAGGCTGCTTTAGCCTGTGGGGGGTGCCAGGTTGCACGTTCTCCTATGGTGTGATATCACTGCCACCTCCCCTCTGCCACTGGGTCAAGTCCCAGTGAGTACAGTACTGGGATTTCTCCTCTGTGGCCCGCAATTTGACTCACTGTTCTTGAGTACGCAGATGTAGCTGTACTGAATTCGGTGAATTCGGTGATGCTGCCGCCGGTGGCAATATGGCGCCGCTGCTACGCCCTCGGCTATGGGGCTGGCGTTTTTTTCTTGGTTTTGATTACTACTCTGAATCCCTGCAGCGTGTGCTGAGCTCAGCCACTGGGAGCTTTAGATGCCCTCTGCGCTGAGAAATCCTGCCTGGCTGTTCCGCAGCGGCTCCCCTCGGCTTGCTGTGGCTGTCCCGTGAATTCGCCGGTGCTGCCGGCAGTATGGTGCTGCTGCCGCGTCCTCGGGCATGAAGCCGCGTCCTCGGCGGTGAGGATCTCCTCTGTGGCTCTGTTCTCAGTCCGCTTTCTCTCTGGAGCCTGGTGATTTTTTTTGTTTCTCTGGTGATGTTGTTTTCTGGCTTTGAAAGGCGCTGATTTTGTGGTAATGGAGATTTGTTGTTAGCGGGGCTCTTAAGCCCCGCTTTTCTCGGTCGCCATCTTCCCGGAAGTCCCAATTAGGTCCTTTAAAGAAAACAACCCCCTTAACTATGTTCTGCACATTAATTCTAACCACATCTCCAAGGCCATTGACAGCGGAGCCCGGCGTCCTCCCCTTCCGTCAGCTGCTAACTCTCCAAGCGTCTCAGGCAGATGCGTGTCTGTCTGAGGTTCCCTGGGACGACTTGCCAAACCCAGGTTTCTGCCGACTTCCACGGGCTCCCTGACAAAGCCAGCCAAGCCCAGGCGCGGCCAGCCCCGGTGGCAACCACCCCTCTGTGCTGATCTGAACTGTCCCTCCCAATTAGCAGTAATAAGTGCCTAGGTGAAGACAAGCAGACACAGGCTTCGTTAGCCGCGCCAGCCACCACCCTCCCACCCGCAGTCCTGCCCCGTGCCAATCAGCCCCAGTGGATCCCCAGAGGCTCCCTCCAAGGGTGTTTGGAGAAAGCTAAACACGCCTCACTCCCAGGGAACAAGGACCGGCAAAAGGCAAATTAATGACAGCCCATTTGAAGAGTTTGCTTGAAATTATTGTATTTGGCCCATTCACCGAAAAATTGATTACTCCCAGGGTAGGGGGAGAAATCCAAATCAATAGAGTACAGCAAAATGGTCAAAAGGCATGCACCAGGCCCATTTATTTTATCTATTTCCCCTTCCTGGCGGCCCTCCTTCCCCATCCCTCCCTCTGCTCCTTCTCTATCCACACGCATTTTTTAAAGAAATGAGATATAATGTACAGGGCAGGGGCTGCTTGTCCTTTTCAGATAAAGCGCTAATGGCAGCCCTGGGATTGCCGCCCAGTTATATGTCTCCCAGATGAACTGGGGCCTGTGAACACCTCCAGGCCCAATTTTCATCAGAACAGCATCTGGAGTGAGGTGGGCTGTTCCCTCGGAGCGGCCTCCTCGCTGTCAGAGATCTGCACAAATGAGGCATTCGGCTCTGCACCGAGTCAAGCCGGGCACAGGGCAGCAGCTCAACTCCTCGTTTTCTGAGCTGTACATTTCTGAACATCACAGAAGTGGTGTTCCCTGTTAGACCAGGAGGCAGGAGGTGGGTTCAGGCTCTGTACACCTGTTTAAACTGCGCTGGGATTTATATATCATATATATGTGCAAAAAATAAATAAATTTTCTGAAAATAAAATAAAATAAATTGCGCTGGGAATCGTGGCGCATACCTGTAATCCCAGGAGTAGGGAGGCTAAGACAGGAGGATCACAGGTTTGAGGCTACAGTGTGGTAACTTAGCAAGATCCTGCTTCAAAATAAAAACAAAAGTATTATAAAGGTTGCAGATGTAGCTCAGAGGCAGAATGCTCCTGGATTCAATCTCCAGTGTACTACACGTACACACACACACACACACACACACACACACACACACACACACACACACACACACACTGGAGTGATCTCAGCATATCAATACGATCTCCAGATTCAACTTCTTCCCTGGAAAAAATGAGAACAATCATAACAAGTTTAGATTTGCCTTCCCTCCCTCCTCCAGAAATCATGACAGAACCTCCAGCTTTTTTTCTTGGTGTATTATAATTATACATAACAGTGGAATTCATTGCTAAGCACTTGTACATGCTCACAATATAACTGGTCAGTTTGCAAAGTCTTGTTATACTTTTTCCGAGTTTTTTTAGGTGTACGCTCACTGGGGCACGGTAATCACTGTCACAATGCAGTTCAGAATGATGAGGATGTACACGCACACAGCACTCGGTGAGCTTCTCCCTGCCCGCAGAGCCCACCCTGGTCCCTCCACTGCCCCGTGCGTGGTATTCAAATTGGCATAAATGCTGGCTAAACTTCTAGGACTACTACTCTTAGGCAACTATTAAAGATTTTGCAAAATCAAAGAGAAAACGACTATAAAAATGACCTCTGTGGAGCTAAGACCGTTTGACCAACTCAGGCCCTTTTAATGTCAGGGATCGTCGTGGGAAATCCAGATCTATTCTCACAGCTCGGGCAAGGCACTGCCCACCAGAGTGCACGCCCCTTCATTGTCAGAGTTGCTGGAATGATCTGGACTCTTCCCACCCCACACCTTTCCTTACTGGAACCACTGTCAATCCTTTGCTGGTCTGGCCACAATGTTATGATGCATGTGGGCATTAGTTGGGGTGGTCGGGATGAAAGACAGATTTGAAAAGAAAAGACCAACTGCAGGAAGTGTTCAGAAAGCCAGTGGTTAAAATCTCTCTGAGGGTACCAAGCACAGTCTAAATGTATACCATTTTCAATATGTTCCACATATAAATAAAATTTAAAAAATAAAAAAAAATCTCCTCTCTCAGCCAGAGATAGTAATGCATGCCTGAAATCCCAGTATTTGGGAGGCTGAAACAGGAAGAGCCCTGGTTTGAGGCCAGCTTCAGCAACACAGCGAGGTCCTCAGCAATTAGCAAGAGCCTGTTTCAACATAAAATTTAAAAGGGCTGGGGGTGTAGCTCAAAGGTTGAGTACCTCTGGTTTCAACCCCCAGTTTAAAAAAGAAATTGTCTCTGGACTCCAAGCTCATCCCTCTGAGCTCTGCTCAGTTATCTGGGGCTGAGAGTCCCTGCGTGTGGCCCCCTGCTTCTTTCTGGACTTTGATAATATGGGGTAGTACCCGGAGGCTGTACGGCTGCGTGAGGGTAAACCCAAGCACCCAGCTGGCTTCTCGTTCACTTGAACTTGTCGGAGCTGTGC
The DNA here is from genome assembly GCF_963383645.1 of Muscardinus avellanarius. NCBI lineage: Eukaryota > Metazoa > Chordata > Mammalia > Rodentia > Gliridae > Muscardinus > Muscardinus avellanarius. The sequence continues at coordinate 21,942 of NW_027664441.1, forward strand.
TTTCCGACCGCTTCTTCTTCCCAATCACCTGATCCCAAGTGCATCTCCTCAGCCCCTCGCCACAGCTTCCTCCCACCAGAGCACCGTGCTGGGGCGGTAACCCTGCAGGCTTGGCCTCCTTGCTTCTCCTAGACACACCAGCCTGGCTAGCGGGCTCCCCCACACCGACCTAGACCTCCGCTCTGTGGGGTCCCTTCTCGGGCTTTAAGTTTCAGGTGTTGCAACCTCTTCTAGGTCAATGGCCTTAGAAGTGACAGCCGCGTCCTGCGGTTGCTGCCTCTGTGGCTCTGCTGAGCTCACATTTAATCTTTTAGTTGCCAAGGTAACAACCACTTGTATTCAATTCTCTCTGTTGAAATAACAGATGAGGTTTCCGTCTCCCATCTGCGACTGAAGCGATTGGGATGGTCTGACCAAGTTAAAGACGTTAGCGATGGGAGTGGAGTGGAGTGGACAGGCTAGAAAGGTTTTAGGAGGACAATGAAAAAGGTCATGGAAACTGGAGGCTAGAAGAGAAAGGGGGAGGAGTTAAGCATTCTGGAACAAGCAACCAGTGGAAGGGGGTGCCGGGAACTCGAGTAGGCGAGGTCAACGTTTCCTGGTGCCTTGGGCCACCGGCACCCATCTCTCTTCTTTTGCAAGTAGCACGCTTGCTTTCTCCCCATGTTAATTTTCAATTCTCCTAACTTGGGGGTCTCCTGCCTCCATCCCCCAAATGCTGGGATCACAGGTGTGGAACTACCTCAGCCAGCTCCCTTCACACCTTCTCATAGGCCTTGGGGCCGGAAGGCTGCTCATGGTCACAGATGCCAGGGTAAATCAAAGGACCACTCAGCAGAAAGAAGAATGGGGCTGGGTTGGGGAACACGGTAGGTGCCACAGCCCTAAGCATCCAGGAAAAAGCAGAGGAGGTTCTGGGCCAATATCTGAACACTCAGAAATGATAACTGTTAGACCCTGCAGACCCAGGCCATGCCCCTGGCCAGAAGTTGTGTGTGTCTCTTTGACATAGATGGCCTAGGGTAATTCCTTAAAAAACTATAGCTACGTACCTTGGGGCCCCAGGATGAGAACTCTTGGAAGACTGGTGCCCACAGCTGCTGGGGACCCGCCCTGACTCCAGGCCCAGCTGGAGCACAGGCTCACAGCTCGAGCCCAGTGCCAAGGAGACAGCTCTGCATATAGTCTGGCTGTGTCCCTTTGTCCTCCAGATCTGAATCTCCTATGCAACCAAACTGTCTTTCTTTCAGTGGCCTTGAAAACCACTTACAGGTATAAATATTCCTTAACCAGATATTTAAACCTGTCCGGCCTGCCATTTCATGAGACACATATAACAGGTGTTTCACTCATGTTTCCTGTTGCTAATGGAAAGACAAGATGCTGGGGAGAGCCGTGTGGTAATGTGGGGTGTTTCACCCCTCAATCTATAAAACAATTGCACCAAGGAAAAGATTCTCCCAAGAGAACTTGCTGGTTTAAGACTGAATTCACTCTGTCTGATCACAATAGGATTCAAGAATTAGTTCCAATCCAAACGAAAGGGAATTTTGCTAAAAATTTGTAATTGCGCCTCTCTCTGTGCTGGTGGCACCCTTAACTCCTTGACACAATGTGTGTTCTTTTCCCCAAAAGATCACTTGGGGAGATCCTGAGACACCGCCATCATTGGAATTACTGTGAAGATCTGAATAATTTTCTGATATTTAGGTACTTATCTTTTTGTCAAAGACAAATGAAAACCCTCTTAAGCACCATATAAATTTACTGAGAGGCAAATTTTAAAAGATTTCAAGTTCATATATTCCCAATTTTTTCCTATTCCTTCTTAAACTTTTGCAGAAGCCAGCAAACACTCTATGATCCCTCAGGCCGACCTTGTCCCATAAGGCAAGCCAGTCACCTGCAGCTATACATGTTCTTGCAAAGATGCTGCCTCCGGATTTTCCCAGAGCCTTGCCTGCTTAACCCGCCTGTAAATCATCCACTCGTGGAGTTATGAAATGTTAGAGCCAAAAAATAGCAGCAATTTAAAGAACCGTTAATGAGGCATTTTACGACAACAAGATGTGGTGCTGGACCCTTTCCAACCTCTCCTGCACAGATATGAGTGGTTCTAGTTAGGATTCTTTATCACCAGAAACCAAAACCAAAATCTGAGGGAGTGAGATGGTGCTGCTTGTGCTAGACCTGCTTGTCCAGGAGGTGAAAGTGGAAACTGCCAAGAACGGCGGCCATGCTGCTGAGGCTGGGCTCTCATCCAAGCCACTCCAGGGGCCAGGCTCTACCCCGCTCCCCGCAAGGCCTCCACATACGCCTCATGTCCCATACACACACTAGAGCCAGGCGTGGGGCGCACGCTTGTGATCCCCGCGCTTGGGAGGCTGAGACAGGAGGATCACACAGCTCGCAGCCAGCCTCAGCTACTTAGTGAGGGCCTCTGCAACTCAGTGAGACCCTGTTTCAGAACAAAGAATAAAAAGTAGGGCTGATACCAGGCGTAGTGGAGCACATTTGTAATCCCATTGCTTGGGAGGCTGAGACAGGAGGATCGCACAGGTTCGAAGCCAGCCTCAGCTACTTAGCGAGGCTCTCAGCAACTTAGTGAGACCGTTTCCAAATAAAGTATAAAATAGGTCTGGGAGTGTAGCCCAGAGGTAGAAAAGCCCCTGGGTTATACCCCCAGTAACACAAAAAATAAAATAAAATAAAAATAGGGCTGGGGGCATATAGCACCTGGAGGAGCTCTACCCTGTAGGCACTTCCCATTACTTAGCAATGACTGCGTGGCTCACTGTATGGGTTGAAAGTAAAATGTCCCTGGGCCTCCTGGTCTGGAGGCAGCCATGCTCAGAGGTGGGCCCCTGGGGCCGTGGCCTGGAAGACTTTATCTGCTCCCCACCCCTCCCCTACCCTCTGGTGTCCTTCCATCAAGCCCTGAGGACTATCCTCAGCTCTGCTTGGCAGCTGACATAAATGAAATATACCTGTATACTGAAGTCTCCAGACCTGCAAGCAAATAAATCTTCATGCCCAGGGTTTATAGCTCAGAGCCCGAGAACACGGCTACAATGTCCGCCAACTTTTTCTTCTTCTTTTTTTTTTTTTTTTTTTTTTTTTGGCGGGTCTGGGGACGGAACCCAGGGGCATTCGACCTCCGAGCTACACCCCCAGCCCTATTTTTTATTCTTTATTTTGAAACAGGGTCTCACTGAGTTGCAGAGGGCCTCACTAAGTAGCTGAGGCTGCCTGCAAATCGCGATCCTCCGGTCTCAGCCTCCCGAATGCTGGGACGACGAGCGTGCCCACCACGCCCGGCTCCCGCCCACTCCTATGCCCACTGTTTTCTGGCTTCGGCTTGGTTCTTCAAAAGTGACCCAGAAGTGATGGTTAGTGAGCAAGTAATTTATTGAGGAAATGCTCCCTGGGAATCAGCACGGGGGTGAAAGAAGCAAAACAGGAACAAGACGAAATCAAGCGAGGCTGGCTCGGGCAGGACTCACCAAGAGTGACTTCCAGACCCCTAACCGGGGCTGCAGTAGCCTCATTGTGGTTCTGGGAGAGGAGTGGGAGAGATACACTCTGGTTAGGAAAAATACAATAGAGTCTACAGTGCATCAGTCCAGAAAAATAGCAAAAAGGCACCCGAGGGAGCCTGGAAGAATGCCGGGAGTGCCTGCTAAACATCCTTTTTTAAAAAATAAATTTATTTATTTATTTATTTATTTATTTATTTATTTATTTATTTATTTTTTGCGGTACTGGAGCCCAAGGGCATTCTAACTCCAAGCTATACCCCAGATCCATTTCCTATTCTTTATTTTGAAACAGGGCCTCACTAAGTTGCAGAGGGCCTGAGTAGCAGAGGCTGGCCACAAACCTGATCCTCCTGTCTCAGCCTCCCAAGTACTGGGATTACAGTGTGCGCCACCATACCCGTCTTCAAGTTTGCTTTTAAAAAATGCTTAATGACATGGGTTGAATGATTAAAATAGTACTTGTGATCCCCATGCTTGGGAGGCAGAGACAGGAGGATCGCATAGGTTGGAAGCCAGCCGCGCTGGCTTAAGAGACCCTGTTTCCAAATAAAAAAATATATAAAATAGGTCTGGGAGTGTAACCTGGAGGTAGAAGAGTTTCTAGGAACCACAGAAAACTAGTACTAATCTGTAGTCTAGTTGTATTAAAATATATATAGAAATGTGACAATCTGTGAGCACTAAATTGAAGTTTTTCATAGATGCAGTTAGGCCACTGCTCAGAGCAGATGTCACAGGCCATTCCTTGCTCGGCCCTAGGAGGGAGGTCCCACTACTGTCTGTCTGCAGCCTGTGGGGCTGGTAAGCACAGCTCAAACAACGTGCCCCCAGTGGCTTGCTTTGCGCCTGTGCTCTTTAACTTTATTCCTTTGGGATTGCTCTTCTCTTGCTGGTAGATGAAAATTAGTTATCTCATGTTGGGCCCAGGATGCTGACCAACGCTGCTCGCCTCATCCAGGGTCCTGGTCACTCCCTGTCCATCCTGGGAGCAGTGAAGAGCTGGCTTGGATGGGAAGAGGAGGTGAGGAAGTCGTTACTCGATTGCCGGACACTCTACAGAACTGGCCGGTACCAGCCTCGGGCTACCCCAGGTGTTAACAGGTGCATAAGGCTGACCACCCTCTGGAGGCCATGGATTGTGGGTGATCCCTCCTTCTTCAAGACCCGTCTCTTTGGGTCCTTAGTGCTGATGGAAGCATCGCTCTCCAGATGGTCCCTGCAAGTCCTTGGCCGGCACCTTGGGCTGCCTCTGCCTTCTTAAAGCTGCAATCGCTTTGCTTCTCCAGACTGCTCCTGAGCTGCTTCTAAAATGACCACATGAGACTGGATCCACCATATGATCTGGCTGTACCATTCCCGAGTAGCTTTCCAAAGGAGCTGAAAGCAGAGAGCTACAGTAATATATGCATTCCCATGTTCAGAGCAGCACAATTTGCAATAGCCAACTATGGACCCAACCTAGGTCTCCATCAATGAATGCATGGATTGCAAAATTATGGGAAATACACACAATGGAATCCCACTCAGTAATAAAGAACAAAATTGTGTCATTTGCAAGAACATGAAAGGACCTGAAGAATATTATTAAGTGAAATTAGCCAATCACAGGGAGTGAGGGGACCTAGGTTTTCTCTAATATGTGTATTTAGGGAGTAACTGGGATACAGGAGACTCCAGACAATGCAGGAGAGACCTCAGCAGAGCCAGAGAAGAGATATAAGGGGTAGGGGAGGAGGAAGACTGAGGTTCATTCATGGAAACACTACCATTGACTCTGTGTAGACATGTGGTTATATACCAGTGTCAACCTGGGGACTGTATTGGGAGGGAGGGAAATGGGGAGACTGGGGGCCAGCATCGATTGCTGTATGCATTGTCAGCACGATTTACATTGTGACGTGAGGCTATGAAGCACCCATAGGCAAATAAATAGATAAAATAAAATGACCCAGTGATGATGTCCTGCGTGGCCCATGAGAAACATCCACTGCTCCTTGTCCTCAGAGACCTTGGAGGTGAAGGGTCCCAAGAGCAGCACGCTGGCTTTGCCTCCGCCATCAGACCAGCCCGCCGAGTATCCATGACTACGGGAGATGCGTGACCCTTCACCACTCGCGGAGAAGGCTCCCTTGACTAGAGTCCACGGTGAGCGCCGGAGGGAGCGCGCTCAGAGCAGCAGCTGGCCTTCCAACATCTCTCCTTCCCTCTCCACTAGCCTCCCACTCCTTTATTTTGTTTTTGTGGGTGAACAATTAGGAGTCACGTAGCCAGGCTTGCACCACCTTCTGCAAATCAGTTTCACACTTGCGACTCCCATGACAGAGCCTGGTCCTCAGGGCTGAGAGACACTTGAACGTCTCACGAGGTCTCATGTTAGCACCGAGGAATCGAAGATTAATCACTTCACTAAAGGTAAACGGCGGAGGTGGAATTCCACTCCAGCAAGCTGGCTCCCAGAACTCAAGCTCCTAAACAGATCTTATCCTTGAGTGTGGAGAATCGTTTTTATTTCTTTCTCTATGTTTGCCAGTGTGTTATAAAAATTCCAAAGATATCTGTGTTTATATGTATGTTTATAATAAGAAAGTTATGTATTTTTTTAATTGTCGTTTTGCTTGACTTATAATTATACACATTCATGGGGTAGAGGGTGAATTTTGATATATGTATACACATGTATACTGTATAATGGTCAAATGAGGGGAATCAGCACACACCTTAAGTATTTGTTTTTCCGTCATGGTGAGTACATTTAAAGCCCTTTCTTCTACTTGTATGAATTACAATCCGCCTGGGTTCCATCCCCAGGACCACACACATAAAAATACCCTCTATCATTAATCCTGTCCACCCTACCACACAACAGAACATTAGAAATTACTACTCCTGTCTCACTATAACTACCTTTCCTTCCACCAGCCCTTTGCCCATCCCTTTCTCCCTGCTATTTTACCCTAGCCAGGAGAGTTGTGGGTGGTTTTTTTTTTTTTTTTTTTTTTTTTTTGGTGGTACTGGGGTTCCTGGAAGCCCTTCTACCTCCGGCCACACTTCCAGACCTATTTTATATTTTTATTTTGAAACAGGGTGTCTTAAAGCAGCTGAGGCTGGCTTTGAACCTGCGCGATCCTCCTGTCTCAGCCTCCCAAGTTCAGGGATTACAAGCGTGTGCCACCATGCCCGGCTGGAAAGTTTTATTTTAAAGCTTATTCTGGCAAAAGAATTCAGGGTCAGTTTGTTGTGATGAGAAGCTGTAAACAGAAATAATAGGTAAAAGGGGGCTGAAATACTAAATAAGAATGCTGCTGGGCTTGGTGCCATTGTAATCCCAGCATTTGGGAGGCTGAAACAGGAGGATCGTGGTTTGAGGCCAGCCTCAGCTATTTAGTGAGGCCCTTTGCCACTCAGTGAGACCCTGTTTCAAAATAAAGAACAAAAACTAAGGCTGGGGGGTGTTGCTCAGAGGTAGAATGCCCCTGAGTTCCATCCCCAGCACCACACAAAAAATACCTATCATATCAATCACAATAAAACCCACTAAACATTGGCCCTCTAGTTATGTTGCTATAATCTGATATCCCCCTTCTGCCACATCCACGGCATTCCCATTATTCCAAGTTTACAGTTGGGGACAGAGCTGGAGCTGACCAACTGCTTTCTGACCCCTTCAGTAAGTACCCTGAGTGCAAGAATCAGTCACATCTGTGCATTTATCTCAGTGCCCAGCTTATTCTGGCAGAAGTTGACACATAATGTGTGTTCAATGTATGCTTGTCCTAAAGAGGACAATGTGATGGCCCTTGGGTGGCAGATAGATGGCGGAAGTGAGCCGGAGGACCTCAGTATGAAACCAGGCAGCTGGAGGCCAGGATGGTACCACCACACACACACACACACACACACACACACACACACACACACACACGTACAAACACACACATGACTAGACAGAATTTCAAATGATCTGGGTGAGAAAATTAGGGAGTAGTCAACAAGGGAGATGGTTCAGAACACTCAAAGGCTAAACTCACGGGGTCCTACGTAGACCTGGATATATTTATGCTGGTACTGGTGGCGCAAAGAGAAAAATCCAGCCACATGATTTATGATATAGTAAGAAGTCCAGAGTTTTCAGGAGATTCACAATCGTCCCTGACACCCAAATGAGAAGCAATTTTCTCCCTCCATGCCTTCCCTCCCCTGCCACCTCCCAGAGCATCCCGACCAGGTCCTTCCGCAGACGCGGCTCTGGAGGAGTGTCCACATCACTCCCCTCTAAGATCGCCAACACGCCCTGTGAGGCGCAGCCTGGCCAAAGTTGTTCTGGCAGAGCAGAAACAAGTCAGTCCGGGGACACAGCTGCAGACACATTCTGGGGGCCCGGGCGGTGCTGCAGGGGGGACTTGCAGGTCGTCCTCCATAAACATGGCCTCTTTTAATGGAGCCCTTGATGGGCATCGAGCAGGAGGGAGTGGAAGCTTGCCTCGGCCTTCAGAAAGCATCCACTCACTTTGTGGCTAAATGCACGCCTTAGCCGGCAGCCCAGCTGGGAGGGGCCGGCCGGGCTTCTGAGCGGTGTGAAGAGTCTGACCAGGACCGCTGCCTCTGTGCCTGCGGCCTGTCCCTGTCACGGAGGGGCCACTTTGCAAACCACTGCTCCACCTAGTGACCGACGGCAAGGACCCTTTATTCCTGACGTGTCCAGGGCAGCTATGCAACTGTGTTTTCTTGAGTGGCTCCCCCACTCCCGCCCACCGGATGAGCCCGGACACGATCTTCTCGTGACTTTGGCAGACACATCGGAAGGCGGGGCTTGCTCCTGCCCTGCCTTCAGCTGGCCCAGTCACAAAGCCCAGCTCAAGGTCAACGAGGTGGGGAATTATACACTGTCCATGCAAGAGAGGAGTCCACAAGATTCGTCTAAACAATAACCAAACGATCATATTCTCCCTAGAAAGCAATCCAGTCATGCCAGTGAGAGTGGCTAAGATTAAAAAGGCCACCAAGCCAGACCTGGTAGTGATGCCTGTAACTCTAGTACTTGAGAGGCTGAGATAGGAGGATTGCAAATGTGAGGCCAGCCAGCCTCAGCAACTTAGTGACATCCTTAGCAATTTAGGACTTGTTTCAAAATAAAAATATATAAATATCTGAGGATGTAATTTAGAGATAGAATGCTCCTGGGTTCAATCTCTAGTACCAATAAAATCTCTAGTACCAAAGCAAAACAAAACAACACAACAGACAACATCAAATATAGACAAAAAAGTAGAATAACTGGAACTCTCCTGTACCCCTTGTAGGAATATAATTTTAAAAAGATATGAGCAGCTCCTATTGACCCCAAAGAAACAAAAAAATATATGTCCTTTCAAAAACATATGCGTGAATGCTCATAGCAATTTTATTCAAAATAGATGCAAAGTAGAAGCAACCCAAGTGTCCATCAGTAGGGGAATGGAAAATTAAATGCTCTGTCCACACAGGACACCGCGGAAGGAACACACTATCGATGAATACAAC
>NW_027664440.1:0-5000 GCF_963383645.1 Muscardinus avellanarius
GTTGAGAACCACTGCCTTAGACCCAGTGCTCTGCTAAGTAGGTCCACTGTTATGTACTAACCATGTCTGCTTTTATTCAAGAGCCACCATGACAGGAGCTTCTATTTATTTATTTATTTATTTATTTATTTATTATTTATTATTTTTTGTGGTACTGGGGATGGAAACCAGGGGCATTCTACCTCTAAGATACACCCCCAGCCCTATTTTTTTTTAAGATTTAAAGAAGTTTATTAGAAAGATAGAAATACAGAAAATAGAAATACAGCCCCATGCCAAAATGGCATGAGGGGGTGACTTGAAATGAACACACCCCCCAGCCCTATTTTTTATTCTTTATATTTGAAACCAGGTCTCGCTGAGTTGCAAAGGGCCTCACTAAGTAGCTGAGGCTGTCTGTGAACCTCCTGTCTCAGCCTCCCAAATGCTGGGATTACAAGCGTGCGCCACCACGCCCAGCTATCTATATATACGTAGAGAGAGAAATCTATCACAGATTGAGCGCCCCAATCTGAAAAAATAAAATACAAAATTCTCCCCAAATCTAGCTTTTTCATGTGCATGTGCGGTCCTGGGGATGGAACCCAGGGGCATTCTACTTCTGAGTGAGACCTTTAGCCCTTTTTATTTTTGGTTTGGAAACAGGTTTTCGCTAGGCTGCTGAGAATCTCACTACATTGCTGAGGCTGGTCTTGAACCTGCAATCCTTCTGTCTCATCCTCCCAAGGACTGAGATCACAGGTGTTTGCCACCACAGCTCAGGTCAAATCTGAAATTTTTTGAGCACCAGCGTGAGGTCACAGGTGGACATTTTCATTCCTGGCCTCAGGTGACAGGCTGCGGCCCAAACAGAAGCCCAGTGGATTAGTAAATTGGATTAGTAATACTAAAATACAGTTAGTAAGGAAGAATGCATCCTTCTTCACTACAGCCCAGTAGCATGACTAGAGCTCATGACCTGTTATTACTGTTATGTTTGTTTGTTTGTTTGTTTGTTTGTTTGTTTATTTTTGCAGTACTAGAGATGGAACCCAGGGGCATTCTACCTCTGAGCTACACACCCAGCCTTATTTTTTATCCTTTTTTTTTTTTTTTTTTGGTGGTACTGGGGTTCCTGGAAGCCCTTCTACCTCTGGGCTACACTCTCAGACCTATTTTATATTTTTATTTGGAAACAGGGTCTCCTAAGCCAGCGCGCGCGGCTGGCTTCGAACCTGCGCGATCCTCCTGTCTCTGCCTCCCAAGCGCGGGGATGACAAGCGTGCGCCACCACGCCCGGCTCTCCTTTATTTTGATACAGGTTCTCATTAAGTGACAGAGGGCCTCAGTAAGTAGCAGAGGCTGGCCACAAACCTGCCATCTTCCTCTCTCAGCCTCCCAAGTACTGGGATTATAAGCGTGTGGCATCACGCCGGGCACTGCACTGTAACCTTTCTTTCTTTTTTTTTTTTTTTTTTTTTTTTGCAGGTCTGGGGATGGAACCCAGGAGCATTCTACCTCTGAGCTATACCCCCTGCCCTATTTTTTATTCTTTATTTTTGAGACAGGGTCTCACTAAGTTGCAGAGGGCCTCACTAAGTAGCTGAGGCTGTCCGAGAACCGTGATCCTCCAGTCTCAACCCGCCCCCGAATGCTGGGATTACAAGCCTGCGCCACCACGCCCGGCAACCTTTCTGTCTTTAGACACAAGCAACAGTGCCCTGCTTTACAATCCATTATTTATTTATACAGAACTAGAAGAGAGGAACTCAGAGACTCCAAACATAAGAAATGACAAGAAGATAGAAAAGCTGTTCACCTTGATTTGATCAATATATGTGTTTAAATGACACACTGCCCCCAAAATATACATAATTGTTATGAATTAAAAGGAAAATAGTCAGTGGCATGGTGGTTCATACCTGTTGTCTTAGTACTGGGGATGCTGGGACAGGAGGAATGCAGGTTTGAGGCCAGCCTCACCGACTTAGTGAGCAGATTAGTGAGACCCTGCCTTCAAATGAAAAATAAAATAAATCTGGGGGATGTAGGTCGGAGGTAGAATGCCCCCTGGATTCAATCTCCAGCACCACACACACAAAAAGACAGAGGCCTCTCACATTCAAACTGGTCCACACTTTCCCTTGAAAGTGTATCCACACTTTTTCTCAATAAGCGTCTGCCTTTATCTCTGACCAACACATGTTGAAATTCTTTTTGCCATGAAAGCCAAGGACCCCGCGGGCCCTGGGATGAGTTTCCCTTTCCCAAGCCTGAGAACTCCCCAGGATTCGCCACAGGATCATCACGCTGACCTGTGACGTATTCTTTGGCTGCCCACCCAATGTGGGGCTTCAGAAAAAGCCAGTGGTGAATTACTAAGGAAATCCTCAAGGTGTATACAAGTTGACAAGGTCATGGGACATCAGAATGATGGTTCTACAGCCAACAAACACCCTGACTTCCCCACATCTCCTCTGGACCAGTTAGGACGAGGCTTTCTGTCCCTGTATAGCCAGGCCCATTCATCTCTATATTATCTATTGTTACTTTTGATCCAGCACAGCAGAGCTGACTAGTTTAGACTGCGCATATAATCCCCGAGGCCTGAAATATTTACCATCTGGTCCTCTACAGAGAAAGTGTGCCAACTCCTGATCAACACTCAACCCAGAAAGAACCTCCTCTGGGAAGCCTGCCCAGAATGCTCCCAGGATTCCCTCCATTGACTCAGGCCTCCGTGGACAAGTCCACCTGCCCCCCAGAAGGCCCGCGTCTCCCGGCTCGTGGCTGGCGCCTTCGCAGTAAACGTGCGGTGCCCGAGAAAACGCAGAACAAGCCAGAACCGTCCAGATGACGAGAATTCCAGCGCGGTGCGCTGCTCCCAGGCAGAGGACAGAAGGTGGGCCGGACGTCCGTAAGTGCAGCGTGTCCAAGAACTAATGGGAAGCCCGTGGTGGTTGTGGCGCAGGTTACTTATCCAACGTGTAGTTAGTACAGTGATTACTCGCCCAAGCCTGGGATCTAGACCCATTGACAAGGTTGGTTCCTAGTGGCAAAAGTGTATTATTTCTTAGGATTTCCCTATTTTCTTCATGGGAGCTCACCCCAAACACAAGATGTTCCTCCCATTTCTTATACTTTGTAAAAACAAACAAACAAAACAACAACAACAACAAAAAGCAACAACAACAAATCAAGCCAGGCACGGTGGCGCACACTTGGAATCCCAGCATTCGGGAGGCTGAGACAGGAGGATCGCGGATCCCAGCTACTTAGTGAGGCCCTTTGCAACTCAGTGAGACCCTGTTTCAAAATAAAGAATAAAAAATAGGGCTGGGGGGTCTAGCTCGGAGGAAGAATGCCCCTGGGTTCAAGCCCAGTACCGAAAAAAAAAAAAATCAATAGCTGATAAGTTCAGTTCTTTCCACAGATTTAGAACCAGGGAAGTGGGAGTCAGAACAAAAAGGAAGCTGAGCGGGCTCAGGGGCTTGACCAACAAACCACAGGCGCCTTCCTGCCTCTGCCTCCCAGGCTGCCCCAATTCCCCCCTCGGCACCAGAATGGATCTCAAATGAGGAAGCTTCCATTCCTGTCGACCTCTGCTTGTCACCGCACCTAGCAGCTCCCCATGGCACCCGAAATGAAGCCCACGGTCCTCACTCCCACCCCCAAACCTTTCCACTGTGCCTTGTTTAGCATTTGGCAAGTACCCAGAACACAGACCTACCCCAGGGCCTTTGTACCTGCGCTGCTAGCCTCTCTTCCTCTCCTCCTCCTCCTTCTTCCCCTTCTTCCACTTCCCCTACTCCGCCTTCTCCTTCTCCCCCACCCCCGTACCAAGGATGAAACCCAGGGGGTGCTGGACCACTGAACTGCATCCCTACTCCCTTTTATTCTATTTATTTATTTATTTATTTATGTATTTATTTATTTATTAATGGTACTGGGGGTGGAACCCAGGGGTCTTCTACCTCCAGGCTACACCCCCAATCTATTTTTTATATTTTATTTGGAAACAGGATCTCACTACGGTGCTGAGAGCCTCACTAAATAGCTGAGGCTGGCCACAAACCTGCCCTCTTCCTCTCTCAGCCTCCCAACCAAATATTGGGATTGCAAGCATGCACCACCCCGCCTGGCTTATTCCTTTTACTTTGAGAAAGGACCTCACTAGTTTTCCCAGGCTGGCCCGGAACCTGCGATCCTCCCGCCTCGGCCTCCTAAGCAGCGAGGATTGCCCGAGTGTGCCACCTTGCCCCGTGGACTCCCTCACTTTGTTCGGGTGTCTGCTCAGGGGTCACCTTGTTGGAGGGCTTCCCCTCCCCCACGCGCTCCCTCCGGGTCCACCCCCACCTGGCTCTGCGCTTCCTGCCCTCAGCACCACCCGCCGCCGCCTGACCTACCAGGCGCGCATTTGTGTGTTTCCAGTCTGCCTGACCTTCCCACTAAATGTCAGCTGGAGACGGCAGGCTTTCTGCTTTCTTCTCTGCCGTGTCCTGTACTCGGGAGGTTGCAAACAAGATGCTGGGATGCAGGTATGAATGAGGACAGGCTGATGTTGGGATGCAGGTATGAATGAGGACAGGCTGATGTTGGGATGCAGGTATGAATGAGGACAGGCTCAGAGCGCGGCTGCACGGGCCCTGAGAGCCCCTCAGCTCTCTCCCCTAACAGTTAGACCAGCCTCCCGCGGCCAAGGTGCTGGAGACACGCAGACCCCGCCCCAGCGGGGCTGACGGCCTTCCCCATCCAAGGGCCAGAGAGCGGCTGTACAAGTCTCACCCATGTTTTTCCTTCCTGGGAAGTGGAAACAGGCAGCCCTGCCATGGCCAGTCTCTTCTGAGCGCTCTAGGTCACCTACAACCCCAACCCCTTTCTGTTGCTGAGGACTGAACCCAGGGGCATTTTACCTCCGAGCTACACCCTCAGCCCTTTTTAATTTCTATTTTGAAACGGTCTTAAGAGGTTGATGAGCATCTCACTACTTGCTAAGGCTGCCCTGGAACCTGCGATCCTCC
>NW_027664439.1:0-15000 GCF_963383645.1 Muscardinus avellanarius
GACCCAAGAGTCCTTGGCTGACACAATTGGTGTTGGTGAAGCACAAATCGCATTCCCCGTTACAGGTCATCAACTCCCCTCGATGCTGGCGACTCCACTTTCCACGTAAGGTCTAATTTTACTGGTGTGTTGAAAAGAATTTGAGTGAGTAGGTGGCACACTCAGGGTTCTCTTCTGCTGTGAAGAGGGTGGCAGTTCATTTCAGTGTGGCTTTCCCACTCGATTAGTTGGTTGAGTTTTTTGCTGGCTGCAAGGGGCCCGCCATTGAGTCTTGTGTGGAAAACCTGAGATGGGGTCCCAGCCAAAGGCAACATTTTGCCTCACAGAAGGAGCTGATTCTTTACTTCATGAGAGCCATGACTGAAGTGTTGGTGGAGAGCAGGTGTCTCAGCCCTGCCAAAATTTAGCGAGGCCCTCTTCAACTTAGCAAGACCTTGCTTAAAAAAATAATAATAATAGGGCTGGGAGAGTAGCTCAGAGGTAGAATTCCCCTGGGTTTAATTCCCAGTGAAACACACACACACACACACACACACACACACACACACACACACCATGGTGTAGAGACAGCCTGTCTTGTGGTTTTATACAATTCCCCCAATATGAAGTGATAAGATAATGGGTATAGTGCATTAGGGATAATTTGGGGGTACTGGGGATTGGATCCAGGGCATTCTACCTCTAAGCTGCACTCCCAGCCCCTTTTATATATTTTTGAAACAGGGTTTTGCTAAACTGCTGAAGGCCTCACTAAGTTGCTGAGGCTGATATTGAACCTGCAATTCTCCTGTCTCAGCCCCTCAAGTACTGGGATTGCAAGTGTGCACCGCCATGCCTGGCTTGGAATGACTTCTGAACAACCTCTGGGCCCCAGTTGCTCCCTAGTTCACCCACTGTGTGGTTTTGGAAGGACTTTGAGCACTCACGGGATTATGTTTCTATACCCTTCAAAGGAAGAGTGGATCTTCTAGGATTCCTATGAGATCAGGAGCATGCATGCAGAACCACGGGCACGCAGCAACAGCGGAATGAGCAGCAGCTATGGCTACTAGGAGGTCTGTTTGTGAAACCTCCTGGAGGTCGAGAGGCAAATGGGCTCATTGCTTCTCCGTCCTTGGGTGCAGCTCCCTAGGTTGGAGGGCTGCCCTGGCACAGACACGGTACACGACGGGGCAGAGGTCCACAGCATCGAGGCAGGCTGACTGTACGGCCAGCACAGGCCAGGGCCAGAGAATGACAGCCCTCGGGGGAAGGGCAGGAGGGACGAGGGCTGACGTGTCTGACATGATCAAGTGTTTTCCCCTTGCTAGGAGGGATGGAGCCTGGAGTGGCAGGAAGCCTCGCAGAGGCGTGCATACAGGCCTGTTGGACCCAGGGCTTTGTGCATCTGCCTGCTTGGGGGAAGTCACCAGCCTGTGCTGTTGAGATTGGAGCCACATGCTGTGTACTGGTCATTTTGCCCTTTCTGGTCAGTTGACCCACACACAGCTGTGGGTGCATGGTGACCTTGGGAACATGGTGTGTGCCCAAGGGAGAGAGTTACAGGCTGCTTTCTGGAGTGTGGACAGACGCTCTGGTTTGATTCTGGACCAGGAGAGCTTTTCCACTTGTGGTTCTCCCAGCCCCTCCCCTTCTGTTATAGCTAACCCGTCTACACTAGCAGACCTTTAACATTTTTTTTTTTTTAACTAGGGATGGTTGTAAGTGGTTTAAATCTTGGAAGTTATTCTGTAAGCCAGACCGTTTTGGGCTCCAGCAATCATGGCAGGAGGGGGACAGGAGCTGTGGCCTCTGAGCCTGCGTACAGAACTTCAGGCACCGTGAGAGGGGGTGGCCCACAGGCAGCGCCCTGCAGGAGGAAGCCCAGAGCAGAGCTGTCCACCCAAACTTCAGGCCCTGCAGACCCCAGAGACCAGAATCTTTGTCTGGAGAACAGAGAAGGGTCTAAGGGCCAGGTTGCTGGCTAGAGAACTGGGTCAGGTGTGGGCTCCAGGCAGGCAGAGGCCCAGCTGGGCCAGGTGCCACGTTCCTTCCCATTCTGTGGCCCTTCCACCTCCACCCCACACAGGACAGAGCCGCACCTACAGACAGGCTCTGTGGGCGGCACTCAGCCTTGCTGTCCACCTGTGGGGCACGAGGAGATGGCCAGAGAGCTCAGACAGGCCCTGATGCGGAGTGATCACGCAGCCAGGAGACCCCATACCTGCTGGACCTCGGGAACACAGCGGGCTCCAGAAAGCTGGCCTGCAGGGGCTGGGGCGGGTGGTGACACTGCAGCTTGTTCTTCATGCTCTCTCTCGAGAGAAAGATGGCGGGCAGCAAAGAAGGCCCAGGGCGTGGGCGCTCCCTCCCACCCTGCCAGCCGGCGCTGGCGTCTGCGTGGGGCTGGCCTGCGAGCTGCGGTTTATTTGTTAGGAGGATTGATCTACGTAGAGCCGATGCAGTCTTGACTGCCCAGCAATGGAAGCGTTTGTGACGTGCTTTCACATGGTCCAACTTCGCTGCTATTGGCTGCATAATTAATCGGGATGTTGCTGACACCGGGAGAAGAGAGTTTGCATGATTTGTTTATAAGAAAAAAGAAGCATTCTGTTTGAAGGCCCTTGATATATTTGTTGAGGGGCTCTCTTTTTTTAACGTGTGATTTTAAGTTGGTGCATAGTAATTATAGAGAATAGTGGGTTTTACCATATGGTGTTTGTGCAGGCCGTAACATAATCTGATCAGTTTCAGTCCCCAGCACATCCCTTTCCTCTTCCTGATCACCCTCTTATTTTTATTTTTTGGTACTTGGGTTGAACCCAAGACCCCAAAACCCAAGGGCATTGTACCTCTGAGCTACACCCCCAGCCCTATTTTTAGTCTTTTAATTATTTTTATTTTTACTTTTATTTATTTATTTATTTTTTGGAACCCAGGGGCATTCTACCTCTGAATGACACCCCCAGCCTTAATTTTTTTTATTTTTGAAGCAGGGTCTTACTGAGTTGCAAAGGGCCTAGAGGCTGTCTGAGAACCCAGATCCTCCTGTCTCCTGCCACCATGCCCAGTCAGTCTTTTTATTTTTGAAACAGGTCTCACTGAGTTGTGAAGGGCCTCACTAAGTAGATGAGACTGAACCATGATCCTCCAGTCTCAGCCTCCCGAAGGCTGGCATTGCAAGCGTGCCCACGCGCCTGGCTGCCCTTCTGTCTTCATGACAGTCTCTCTAGCCTCCACCTAGGAGATGGAGCACATGGCTCCCTGAGTCGGCTGACTTAGCAGGACACTGTTTTCTCAAGTTCCATCCATTTTCCTGCAGATGCCATAATCCTGATCCTCTTTATGGCTGGGTAAAACTCCGTTGTGCGTTCACACTACAGATTCTCCATCCGCCGTCCACCCGGGCCGCTTGGGCCTTGGCTGGCGTGCGCTGCCCTAAGCACCGGGCCTGTGTTGCTCCAGCATGCTGACCCTCATTCCACTGGGTCTGGCAGGCTGAGGGATGCTCGAGCTGGCTCCGATGGTGGTCCTCTTTAAACACCACTTCTGTTTCCAGATACTAGAGGAGTTTCTTTTCCAGATTAGCAAACAGACCAGGGCCTCGTCCTGCATGAATGTGGCTCCCTGCCTGGGGCTGGAGGGATGACGGAGGTAGTCACGGAAGGATTTTCTGGAGTAGATTGTCTGATTCCCTAGAGGGGGCGGGTGGTGGAGGGAAGGCCAGCATGTGAGCACGCATGGGCCACTGTCATTTCGGGGGCTCCCCATTGGGCTGGCAAGTTCAGACACCAGCCTTGCGATGGGTCCAAGCGAGCCTCCTGTGTTTGGTGTGGAGCGAGGGGCAGGCATTTCACGCCCAAGCGTGGACCGTGTGGGTAGAGGAGGGAGCACTGCGATCCTGATCATGCTGACCAGGAATGCCTGGCCTCGGGTATGTGTGCGGGGCGGAGGGCATGCAGCTTCCTAGTTCATGCCTGAGGGACCACCAGGCCTAGCTGCTGGCCCCGCAGTTGGAGCTCAGCCCCTGCCCAGACAGGCGCCTGCCTCACAGGAGGGATCATGGGAGTGTCAGTTCTCAGGAGCCAGCACCTAGCAGGTGTAGGGCGTGGTGCATTTCGTTATCTGAGCGTCTCCTAAGTGACAGCTCCACAGCCCAATAGGTGTGCTGTTGTTGGGCCAGAGAGCTGCTAAGGATGCCCAGGCTAGACCCGGGCACCGTTAGAGCTCACATTCAAGCCTTAAAAAGCGTCTAGGAAGCTGGGTGTGGTGGCACATCCCTGTAGTCCTAGGATTTGGGAACCTGAGAGAGGAAGATCACAGGTTTGAGGCCAGCCTCAGCAACTTAGTAAGACCTTCAGCAACTTAGTGGGCCCCTGTCTAAAAAAATTTAAAAAGGGCTGGGGGAGGGTGTAACTCAGAGGTAGAATGATCCTGGCTTTAATTCCTAGTCTCTCTCTCTCTCTCTCTCTCTCTCTCTCTCTCTCTCTCACACACACACACACACACACGGAATGGAGTCTTATTGCCACTAACAAAGTTAGAACTCACCCTGTCTTCTGGTAGCTTTAGCCTCATTCGTTCCTGTATGACCTTTGTCAATATCGTCTCCTTGGTTAAGTCCAGTGCATGAAGATCACCTGACCTCAACTCTATTGGTTTTACTTTTCTTCCATGGAGGCCTAATAAATAGCAACTGTGTTTCTGGGGAAAATCATCCTCATCTGCAGTTGGCTGCCTTCTGTGTGCAACTTCTCTGGCCAGGACTGATTGAAACCAACAAGCTCTAGTGAGCGAGGGTTTGAGAGACCATGCAGGGTCTCTCTGTCCCACACCACAGCTTACCGTAAGAGCTCTGCCTCGAATGTGGCCTGAATCCTCATGCTGCAGGCCGACAGGACCTCTTCTTTAGGCATTGAACTGCCCTTTCCTTAAGAGGGCTGATCCTAGAAAACCAGGCTGGAGCGGCACCAGTGAGTGCTGTCCTGGGGTTAGGAGGAGGGAAAACCTGTGTGTGTGCCTGTGGCAAGTGAGGATTACCCCTGCCCAGTGCCCAGCAATGCCACACTTCTTGGCCCAGCTACCATCCCTGAGAAGCATTAAAGAATAACTCGATGAGCCGGGTGCGGTGGGACGCCTGGAGTCCTAGAACTTGGGAGGCTGGGTCAGGAGCATTGCAGTTTCTAGACCAGCCTCAGCAAATTAGTGAGGACCGCAGCAACTTAGTGAGACCCTGTTTCAAACTAAAAACTTATAAGGGCTGGGGGTGCAGCTTAGAGGTAGAACACCCCTGGATTCAATGCGCACTACCAAACAAACAGAGCAAACCAACATGATGGGCTTGGGGGGTCTGGTTTCTGGTGTCAAACTCACCAGACTAGAATCCTAGCAGTGCCTCTGACAGCCACGTGACCTGGAGAACAGGAACGGAACGTCCAGCCTGCACGTCCCTGCTTCTGTGCTGAGTAAAGAGAGCGGCATGGGTAAGCTCCTGGCCGGGTGCCGCACACACGTGTCCCTCCGGGAGGTCGAGCTGGCTCGCAGAGGACTGTCCGTGAGAGGGGAGATACCCGCGTGACGGGCGGGCGGGGCGGGCAGTCTGCGAGGCACAGAGCCGACTGGGAAGTGGCGTGCGCAGCCAATCCTGATGCCTGGCATCAGCCACCTGGTGAGGGGACCATGCTGTGGTCAAGACTTTGGTTTTTAAGCCAGGCGTGGTGGGCACGCTTATAATCCCAGTACTTGGGAGGCTGAGACAGGAGGATTGCACAGGTTCGAAGCCAGCCTCGGCTACTTAGTGAGGCTCTCAGAACTTAGTGAGACCCTGTTTCCAAATAAAGTAAAAAATAGGTCTGGGAGTGTAGCCCAGAGGTAGAAAGTCCCTGAGCTCCATCCCAGTACCACACACACACACACACACACACACACGACTTTGGTTTTTGAGTTTCAGAGAAATGTTTGGGCTTTGAGATATTTCTTAGAAATGTGCCCACAAAAAGTGTTTGCTTCCATCTAACATCAAGGGCAAGAAGGAGAAGCGAGGCCCGAGCCCCCACGCGCACACCCAGCGTGCTGAGCCAGGAGGACCGTGTTGCTTCTGGCTTTCCCATCTCTTCGGTGCTGTGACACCCGGTGTGAGGTCACCGCGGGCGGCAGCCTGGCTCGAACACGCAGCTGATGAAGAGGAGCCAGGACCGTGTTTCTCGTGCCGCTGTCTCTGTGACAAGGCCCAACTCAGCTCTGCCTGCGGGGGCAGCTGGCTCTCCCCGGTGCCGCTGGCCGGCAGGGGTCACTCAGGGGGTCCTGTTCTCAGGCCTGGGTATATTGTTTGGTCTCTACAGCCCGGCTTGCTGCCTCTGTTACCTCCAGGCAATCCTTCCTGTCTCTCGGCCAGTCTTCTGGACAGCGCTGGACATGGCCTGGTGGTTGGGACGCTGCCGTGGTATCTGGCTTCGTTACCTTCCACCGAGAGAACTTAGAAGGTGGCATCTTCTCCAAATCTCTGTCCTCCTTTCTGTTACCCATGAAGGACAGAGGGCAGAGTCTCTAACTTATAGGGATTGTGTGTGTGTGTGTGTGTGTGTAGACTGAAATTTCAAAAACTGGAGGTACAAACTTAAAAATGCAACATAAATGTTCATTGCTACTGCCATTTTCATTTTAGGCCATAGGACATGTCCAGGAAACTCCCCTCTCTTACGAAGCACCTCTGAGCTGACTTGAGACAGAAGCCCGTTCTTAACGCGCTCTCAGGATTCTCTGCTGAGCCAGAGGTGCGTCTCTGCACAACTCTGTTTTAATGAAAAGGACTCATGGAATGCAGAGATGGGAATACTCAGACATGAATTATAAAACGATAAAGTAAAAGCAAGCTCAAACACATTTACAGGGATCAGAAAAGTTTTTAAAATGACATATAAGCTGGGCGTGGTGGTGTGTGCTTGTAATCCCAGCATTCAGGAGGCTGAGACCTGAGAATCGCGGTTCGCGGACAGCCTCAGCTACTTAGTGAGGCCCTCTGCAACTCAGTGAGACCCTGTTTCAAAAAATTAAAAATAGACTAAAAAATAGGACTGGAGTGTAGCTCAGAGGTAGAATGCCCCTGGGTCCCATCCCCAGTACTGCAATAAATAAATAAATAAATAAATTAATTAATTAAAAATAAAAATGACACATATAATTTGTAAAAGAGTTAAATAGAGCTTCCAGAAAAAAAATATTAAAAAGCTGAAAAGAAAAACTCTCAAACATGTGGTTTTAACAGAAAGTTAACAGAGCTGAGAGAAGCAGAGTGGAGCTGTCAAGCAGGCCAAAGTGTTCCCCAAACAGAAAGGGTTAAAAAACAACATAAAAATAGATATCCCAGGATTTAGAAAATAACAGATTTGTTGAGTCAGCCTCATAGGAAGCGGAGCAGAGAAACACGTGGAGATAATCTGGAGGCATTTTCTAGACCTCATCAAAGATGCCAATCTAGAAATGCGAGATCTCCAAAGATCTCAAAAGCCGTTCAAACAAGAGAGAATCAGTGCCTAGGAACACCATAGCGTCGCAGGGAGAAGACCAGCCGGAGGCGACCTTGAGGAGATCAGAGACAGTGGCCGCCATCCAACATGCCCGAGTCCTTGGCCATAACCCCAAAGACTCTTAGCGGTGTTTGTGGTTCTGTCACCCCGTCATGCTGGGGTCTGTTGCACAGGTGTGTCCTCGTCCTCGGGGCTGCTGTGATGCAGGACCTGAGCCGGGTAATTTATAATGAAGGTCCAGCTCTAGAGGCTGGGGGCCGGGACCGCGGCCCCGGCAGGCTGGGGGCTGGCGAGGGCTGCTCTCTGCTCCCACCCTGTGGTATCCTCTGGAGGGGGGACGCCTCACCAAGCAAGGACAGAGGCCTCCCCCATGAAGCCCGTCACAGGGCACCTATGCCCTCAGCCCAGCCACCTGCCAGGCCCCACCTCTAAGTACGGTGGCTCTGGGGGTTGAGGCTCACATGGATTTGGTGGGGGCAAAAGCTTCAAACCATAGCATTCTATCCCAGCTCCCAGACTCATTCATGTTCTCACGCAGTCTTTCCGTCCCAGTAGCCCCCAGAGTCTGAGCCCGCTCCAGCGTCGACCCGCAAGCCTAAAGCCAGGGCGTCAATGCACGTGGCACAGGGGAGACCGCCTGGACCCACACCTCCGCTTGCCCTCCGTTTCCCCTTAGTTATGAACGCCATCTGCAGGTCATTTCTCTTCTTCCATGTTATTGAGCAGCTCGGGAAATCTGTGGCGTCCTGAACGCCAGGCTGCTTAGGAACTCTCTACTTGCCAAATACGTGACTAATGGACTGCCTTCCACAAAGGTCTTGATGTGGACATATTTGCAATTCAGTACTCTTAAGTAAGTTCAAGGGGTTAAAGAAAATGTCACAAAGTGAATAAAGAGATAAAAACTATATGAAGAATCAGGTCAATGGTCTAGAGTTGGAGAACCCCGATACATGAAAACTCACTTATGGGCTTATGAGCAAAGCTAGGAGCTACAGAGGGAACAGCAGGGAATAGTGACTCCAAGACCCATCAGTAGAGAGCATCGGAAATGGGCGATGAAAGAGAAAAGGGGGTCAGCTCAGTGATCAGGAGGCTGAGACAGGAGGACCATAGGCTGGAGGCTGGCACACAGCGACCCTGTTTCAAAATAAAACATTTTTAAAAAGGGCTGAGGGTGTAGTTCAGAGGTAGAGTGCCCCTGAGTTCCATCACACACACACACACACACACACACACACACACACACAGAGGCTAAAAACTGGAGTGGACCTCTTTGTCTTGTGGACTAATATTGGAAGAAAAGAGACAAGTTTCTTTCTTTCTTTTTTTTTTTTAAGTGGTACTGGGGGTGGAACCCAGAGGCCTTCTACCTCCGGGCTATACTCCCAGACCTATTTTCTATTTTATTTGGAAACAGGGTCTCACTAAGTTGCTGAGAGCCTCACTAAGTAGCTGAGGCTGGCTTTGAACCCGTGTGATCCTCCTGTCTCAGACTCCCAAGCGCGGGGATGACAAGCGTGCGCCACCACGCCCGGCAAGAGACAAATTTCTAAAGAATGACTGAAATTTCACTACATTTGGTGAAAAATACAAGCCCACAGATGAAGAAACTCAAAGGACAAAGAGAGTCACACATTTTAATCAAATTAGTAACAATCAACTATCAAAGGCAAAGTCTTAAAAGGAATCCAGGTAGGGGAACATGCTACATACAGAAAAAGATCAAACAGAGTCACGGCCAGCCTCTCAGCAGAAACAGTGCGAGACAGAAGACAACAGGCTCCAACTCCCAGGCGCCCACCCTCTCACAAGTCACCTAGAACTCGTGCCCCGTGGAAATCCGTATAGAGAAGGAGGGGAACAAAGCCCATCCCAGCTCAGACTGGCTTCTATTTGGTTTCACCTTCTTTTCCCTCCTCTGTTCCAATTATTCTTAGGTTAGCTCTCTTAAAATGGGCCCATATTTCTTCAATGTCAGATTCCTGCTCTCAGATATTTTTTTTCTAGATTAGAAACCATGCGTTCATTTTTGGATTGATTATCTTCTAAGAGTGAGATTCTATTCTCCATGCGGTCTAATTGGTTGTTTGTACTTTGAATTGAGGACTTTACTTCATTAATTGCATCCTTTATCTCTTTTTGGCTCTCTCTGAATTCTTTTTGAAACACCTCTATTACTTCTACAGTTATTTTCCTGATTTGATCTTCTAGAAATCTCTGAATTTGTTTTATTGGGTTCTGATGTTGTGGGGTTGTGGGCATTCATTGCTCCATTGTTACTCCTCTTTCCCATGATTTCAGAAGTTTGTGCCTTCTCTGGGTTCTTCCCTTGGGTCACTACGACTTCACTTAAGGTGCTCTGGATCTTGAGTCTGTGGTATCTCAGTCCCCACTACTCCTTTACTAGGTTGTATCGCAGAGTCTCAGACCCAGGGAGTCAATCGAGGCTGTTTTAGACCATGGGGGGGGGTGTGCCAGGTTGGGCGTTCTCCTATGGTGTGATATCTCTGCCACCGCCACTCCCCCACTGGGTCAAGTCCCTGGGAGTGCAGTACTGGGATTTCTCCTGTGGGGCCCGCAATTTGACTCACTGTTGTTAAGTACACAGATGGAGCTGTAGTGGACTTGGTGAATTCGCTGCTGCTGCTGCCGGTGGCAATATGGCGCTGCTGTCACGCCCTCGGCCGTGAGGCTGGCGTATTTCTTCTCTGGTTTTGCGCTCCGCTCTGAGTCCATGCAGGGTGTGCTGAGCCCAGCCTCTGGGAGCTATAGATGCTCCCTGATCCGAGAAACCTGCCAAATTCCTCCCCGCTGTTCCGCAGTGGCTCACCTTGGCTCACTGTCCGCTGCTCCTCTCTGGAGCCTGGTGGGCTGTTGAGTGCTTTGGTCTGGAGCCGTCCCATGAATTCGCCGCTGCTGCTGCCAGTAAGGCACTGTTGCCGCTGAGTCCTTGGGCGTGAGGCCGGCATATCTCCTCTCTGGCTCTGAGCTCTGTTCTGAGTCCCCCTCCTCTCTGGGGTCTGGTGCAGCAAGGGAAAATGGCGCCCACCGCTCCGCGCCGCGGCTCCAGCCGCAGCACTGCGATCTGGTTTCTTTCTGTGTCTCATTTTTCCAGCCCTCTTTTTCTCTGTCCCTTTTAATTACATTTTTTGTTTCTCTGCTGATGGTGTTTTCTGACTTGAAAGGCGCTGATTTTGTAGTAATAGAGATTGGTTGTTAGCGGGGCTCATAAGCCCCGCTTTTCTCCGTCGCCATCTTCCCGGAAGTC
This sequence comes from Muscardinus avellanarius, assembly GCF_963383645.1. Taxonomy (NCBI): domain Eukaryota; kingdom Metazoa; phylum Chordata; class Mammalia; order Rodentia; family Gliridae; genus Muscardinus; species Muscardinus avellanarius. The sequence goes on from NW_027664439.1 coordinate 10,777, forward strand.
CCCAATGTCAGAAATCTTAACAATGAACTTTTCCTGGTGTCCAGGACAACTAACAGGACCGGTGTACATTCCCGACGGTCCAGTGCCTGCCCAAGAGCCTATCAGCCCACCCGCACAGCTAGGAAACACTGCGGTGGAGTCTGGTTCTCATGATGTCTGATCGCCATCGCTTCCAGCCTGACACAGACCAAGGGGGCAAAGTGAGGGCACGGATGCCATTCCCTCCTTAAAATCCTTGGGGTGATGCAATGAAGCTCTCCTCTAAGGGGACCGGACAGGCCAAGCTGTGGAAGGCTGGGTGCCTGTGCCGTAAGACTCCAGCGCTGCTTGCGAGAGAGCCCTCTTGCCTAGAGCCACAGACATGCAGGGGTGCCTCGGGACATGCCGCTTCCGTCCTGATACTTTACTTACTGGTGTGTGTGTGTGTGTGTGTGTGTGTGTGTGCGCGCGCGCGCGCGCGCGCGTGCCAAGGTGTTCTCTGCTGATTTCACGAGTCTCTGAAGAGTGAAAGGTCCTTAAGCCGCGGCCCACTGGAGGACTGTGATTTTGCAGGGTCTTCTCTTAGGGGACACCCTGGGCACTCCACAGGAAGGCTCAACTGTCAGCTTTAGTCAGCTCTGCCTCCTGGAAACCCTACGTGCTTCCAGGGCCTCTTACCTCAGACAACACTTTAGATCCTAACCTTCTTTCTTCTTGAAGCATTGCATGCAAATGGCCAAGAACAGGAGCAGGTCCAGGAGGAAGAAAGGTGGACTGTAATACACAGACTCGGTAGGAAACACTCAGCTCTGCCAGCCTCACACCTCAGAGGGGTGTGTGCGTGCACACAGGTGTGGTGTGCACATATGTCTAAGTCAGTGTACAGCTCTAAATAAGCAATTTAAGCTCTTTTCTCCATCAGAAAATTGTGGGCATTGAGACACACAGGTACCAACAAGGGTCCCCTAGACTGTCACAACTGTCACTGAGTCCTCACCGACCACACAGCCAGCCTCTGGCCCTAGAAGTGACACTGAGATTATGTGTCCAGTGTCCAGAAGGAAGGTCAGTCCATGGCCAGTGGCCTGCAGATCTGCCTGAGCCCCTTCTGGTGTCTCCAGTGCTGAACTGGAGCAGGTGGCATGACCCCCAGAGAGGTCACTGGTCCTGAAATTCCCTCGACAGCAGGGTCCTCGGCCCTCCCCCTGCCAGGGACACTTGAACTGCAGGGGTGGCCCTGGGCAGCCCCAGGGTGGTAGAAAGCCTGGGGCCGCTGCTCCTTACTCTCCAGGGAAGAGCGGTTACAAGCTAGGCCCCCGAGGACGAGTCTGTGGCTCCCCTCAGCAGAAGGCTGCAGGGGCCGTTTTCACTGCACTGAGAAGGGGAGATTGCAGGGGCCTAAGACTGAGCCCGCGTCTGCCTCGAGGTGCTCGAGCTGGCTAGGGGGCCCAGGTTCTGCATGGGCAGGTGTGCTGCCGCAGGACCTGTGTGTTATGGTGGTGAACTGTTTTGGGGCCCTGTTGGGCTACTGAAAATGTTACAGTGAGGTATAGCCACAGATTCTTGTTCTGAGCTATGTGTAGAAAACAATAGCCCAGCCGGGCATGGTGGTGCAGCTTGTAATCCCCGCTCTTGGGAGGCGGAGACAGGAGGATCATGCAGGTTCGAAGCCAGCTGCACTGGTTTAAGAGACCCTGTTTCCAAATTAAAAAAAAAAAAAAATAGGTCTGGGAGTGTAGCCTGGAGGTAGAAGTGTTTCCAGGAACCCCAGTACCAGCAATAAATAAATAAATAAATAAATAAATAAATAAATAAATAAATATTTAAAAAAGAAAACAATAGCCCAAACTCGTATAAGCTTAAGCAATTTATTATAAGTCACTCCACTGCATTTATTTCTTTAGTGCAGTACTTAATCTGTTTCTTTCCATCTTTGTAATAATAAAAAATTGCTTTAGTTTATAAGAGTTCAGGCTATTGTTTTCTACACATAGCTTGGAACAAGAACCTGTAGCTACATCTCACTGTAACATTTTTGGGAGCCCAACAGGGCCCCCAAAACAGTTCACCACTGTAACAGTTTTGTGCCAGTATTGGAATGGCCTAGGAAGGTTTGGGAAAGCTCTGATTATTAATATATTTCAAAAGAAAATAATTGGTATATTTCAAAATAGTTGTGTCAAAATGGCGACAGACATGGGTAAAGAAAGGACTTGGTTTCTGCCTAAAACAGGCAGCTATTCCAATGTAAATCAAACTAGCTCAAAGTAATCAACAAGTCAATAGAGGAGAGCAAGGGCTTCCTCTTTCTAAAGACAGATCTACATGATGATCTAGGGAGGAAGGGGCAGGGTTGGACCTTGCCCTTCATGAAAGGAGACACCTCACCACACCTTGCTAGGGGAGGTACCTTACAGGGACGTTCACTACGTCAGAGTCACGCAAACAAGATGGAGGTCATGGATATAAAAAGTCCAGTCCACGTGTATGCCCTTTGGTGTACTCATTCAAGTCATCCCCTCATGCCATCTTGGCATGGGGCTGTATTTCTATTTTCTGTATTTCTATCTTTCTAATAAACTCCTTTAAATCTTCAGCAATGGTCCAAGCGATGAATACTTATTCTTAGCTTAGGACAAGAATCCACGGTTTTTCTGTTTGTTTGTGTGGTGGTGGGGGAATTACTTCTCCCCACACACACACCACGCACATTTCACCCGCCACAAGTTTGGCACCCAATGTGAGGACCTCTATCTTTGGAGCCATTTGGTGGTTCCAGCTGATGGTGGTTCTAGCACCACTGCACCCCAAAACGTATGTACCTTCCTGGAGCGATAAGGAGTTCCCCCAGAATGAATGTGATCGTCTGGCATCTGGGAGGCAATTCTGGTTCGTGGGAACCCCCAGCCAAAGAACTAGCCTGTGGTCGAATCCCCTCCAGGAAGTAAACTCTTTAAATAGAGTAGGGCAGATGAGAAGGGACTTTGAACCTCCTCCAAGCCTACTAAAGAGGCTCAGTAGCCACCAGTACACAATCTGGGATCCATACCCTTCGGGGGTAAGATCCTTGTGGCCGATTGCCCACGTGAGGGGAGCAGGGCCAGTACTTGGTCCTTGGTCCTTACTGAGGCTTCAAGGAAACCCACTCTTGTCTTGTAAGATCCAAATGAGTGCTCATCCATTCTGCCCCGATCAAAGACAGGACACTCTTTTAAAAGCCCTGTAAAAAGTTAAACCTGAAAAATACCCATAGCCCACCTCCAGAAAACCCCAAAACAGGAGATGTCAGCTATCACCCCTTGCTAAACAATGGCCACAGGAGAATGTGATAAGCTAGGCAGACCTGCTGGGTGAGTGGCCACACCCTAGTGACTGCATTCCACAGGCAGACACAGCTCCAGTACATTGGAAAGCCCTCAGGGTACAAACTGAAAAGAAAGTGCCTATGGGTGGCACTCAGACCTCTTTCAGCTTTCCAGTTTTAGCCCCACCAAAGTTGTGGTACACTGTCAGGGAGGCAAATTAATGAGAGTATTTTTGAGAACTGCAGTATTTTCCTAGTTATGGAGAAACTCATCCAGATAGAGAGAGGACACAAAAGCAGGGTGAGGGGTGAGGCAGGCAGGAGTAAGAGTGGCGAAACTTCAAGCCCGTAGAGACCCTCTTGGTGGACAGTGAGGCCACTCTCACCACGTCCACACACAAGGCACTCAGATGGGCGTCCCCAGCTAGGTCACTCTGTTTCACAGGGTGCACCGGAGGAGGGCGACCTTCTGTGCACTCTCCAATCACACTCCTTCTGTCTCTTAGATGGCGTCCCAGCAATCCAGAGTGGAAGCCAAATCTCAACTTGCATGCATTTTCCAATATTGGGAAAAAGTCAACCCCAAAACGCTAAGGAAGAAAGCTCTTAATTTTTTCTGCACCAAAGTATGGCCACAGTATGAGCTGAGGGATGGATAACCTTGGCCCCTTCAGGAAAATGTGAATTATAATACCATACAGCAATTAGATCTACTTTGTTAAAAAGGAGGGCAAATGAATGGAGATAGCTTATCTTCAGCTGTTTTTCTACTTACAGGACCACCCCAAGTTATTTAAAAATTACAAATTTGAGACTATTTTGGCAGCCTTGACTAAAACAGAATCTAAAGATCAAGTACAACAGGAAAAACAGGAAGAGGGGCTGTGGGAGGCATGGCCCCCACAGAACTCCCTCAAATGCCCAAAGGATCAAACCAAAAC
>NW_027664438.1:0-2000 GCF_963383645.1 Muscardinus avellanarius
GAGGAGGAGGAGGGAGGAGGAGGAGGAGGAGGAGGAGGAGGAGGAGAAGGACATCTATCCTTGCAGAGCATACCTTTTGACCTATATCCTCTGACTAAGCCCTGCTTCCTAAGGTTTCCGCCATCTCCCAATCATAAACACATCAGTAGATTGACCCATTGATGAAATCAAAGCTCTGCCCCACACCTATCAGCCTTCTCTGTGCCCCCATAGCTCACTGTGGCTAACAGAACTTTGATCTGCTGGCTTGCCTCTCCCACTGCTATGAGCGCTCACAAGGGTGCATCTAGCTTCTCTTTTTCTCCAAGTGCCCAGCACAGTGGCAGGCAGGCGTGAGTTTCCAGCAAGGACTGGTAAAGGTGGCAGAGGAGAGGGCAGATCTAGAACATGGAGGATGGCCAGCAGGATGGCTGTTGGGGAGAACAAGCTGTGGGCAACTGGGAGCAGCATTGGGGAAGGCTAGAATGATTGGAAGCCTTAAAGTCCTTTTCACTTTCTCTGAATATGAAGGTCTTGTTATGCACACAACGTTCATACACTAGGATCCTGTAGTGGAGAACAAGGGCTTGGGTTTTGTTTTCTGAGCAGTACAATAGTGTAGGTAGTAAAGCTTGCCTAGAGGGGTTGATATGGAGGTCAGTGAAGACAGGCAGCTAAGAGCTTGCTGGGAATTATTAAGTATTCCATAGCTTTTAAATAGTCAGTACTGCCAAAGGATGGTGGCCCAGGTAACCCTTTCCTAGCAAATGTGCCCCCTGGGAGCTGCAGCCATGCCCTCCCCAATCTCCCTTTCAGGAAGTACTTAGAGCCCCGCATACAAGTTCAAAGGGGTTTCCTCAAGGTCACCCTCCACCATCTGCTTTCACCCTCCTTACTAATTTTTATTTGAAATTAAAGATGAAGAAAATTTATTTTTCCCTTCCCTTCCTTCTTCCTTCCTTCCCTTCCTCTTCCCTCCCTTCCTCCCTCCCTTCATTTTTTTTTTTTTATTTCTTGTGGTACTGGGTATTGAACCTCGGGGCATTCTACCTTCAAGCTACAACCCCCATCCCTTTTTATCTTTTGTTTTTGAAACAGGGTCTCACAAGGTTGCTGAGGCTGATTTCAAACCTGCAATCCTCCTTTATCAGTCTCCCAAGTACTAGGATGACAGGCATGTGCCACCACATTTGACTGGAAGATCCACTTTCCTATAAAAAGTCTCCTAATTATTCCTCCTTTCTTGTCATTCTTGAGATGCTTGCATGTTTCACCGTGGACCTTGGTGACCGTGGCTGGGCATCCACATGGAGGATTACACTGGCTTTTCCTGGATGTCCCTTTGGAAAGGAAGAGAATGGTGTTAGTGCTACTTTTGAGAAGCAAACTTCACTCTCAAGCCACCAAGAAAGCAGTGTAGCCTGTTATTGCTTCTGCCTCCGCTTGTATTACCACCCAGCCGTAACACACGGACAGATTTGTCTCATTCCTCAGAAATCACTGAGTTTGTTTTTTCTGTCTTCATTTGATCCTGAAAGACCAGACACCTGGATAGAGGGTATGAAGTTGTCCAAGGTCCTGTAAAGAGTACATACCAGGCTAGATCCAGAAGCCAGTTCTTAGGATTCCCCATCTAGTTGCGTCTCCATTCCTCATTTACACCATCTGTTGTAGTTACCCACGAGACCTCTTATGACCAATCACTCCTATTATGGGCTGAATCCCCCACCCCCAGAAAATGATATGTTGAAATTCAACACCTGGTACCTGCAGAAGTGACTTGTATTTGGCCACACAAGGGCTTTTTAGAGGTAATTAAGTTAAAACAAAATAAAGTTATTACAGTGAGTACTAATTCAGTACAACTGCTATTCCTTTTTTTTTTTTTTTTTTTTTTTGGTGGTACTGGAGTTCCTGGAAGCCCTTCTGCCTCCGGGCTACACTCCCAGACCTATTTTTTATTTTTGGAAACAGGGTCTCTTAAGCCAGCGTGGCTGGCTTCGAACCTGAGCGATCCTCCT
>NW_027664437.1:0-12000 GCF_963383645.1 Muscardinus avellanarius
GGCGCAAGAGGATTTCAGTGGGAAAAGTGGCTCGACAATTTTGTTTTGTTTTGTTTTGTTTTTGCAGTACTGAGGATTAGGCCCAGGGGCATTCTATCTCCAAGCTACATCCCCAGCCCTATTTTTTATTATTTTATTTTGAAACTAGGTCTCAATAAATTGTGGAGGGCCTCACTCAGTAGCTGAGGCTGGCTTCAAACCTGCGATCCTCCTGTCTCAGCCTCCCAAGTGCTGGGATTACAAGCGTGTGCCATCACACCTGGCAACAATTTTGTTTTTATGCTTATATATTTAATTTATTTTTATTGTTTGGTACTCAAGATTGAACCCAGGGGTATTTTACCTCCAAGCTATACCCTCAGCCCTTTTTAACTTTTAATTTTTTGAAACAGGGTCTTGCAGTTGCCACGGATCTTGCTAAATTGCCGAGGCTGTCCTCAAAGCTTTGATCTTCCTGTCTCAGTCCCCCAAGTACTGGGATTACAGGTGTGCACTACCACACCTGACTGATAATTACAGATTGAGAAAAACATATTTATTGGTATAGATCAAGTCTATCAGTCCAATCACTCAAAATGAGTAAAATATTAAGAGAATATTTTTATAAATGAAGTGTCAAGGTGAGGTGGCACATGCCTATAATCCCAGCACTTGGGGGATGGAGACAGGAGGATGGCAGGTCCGAGGCCAGCCTCAGCAACAAATAAAGTGAAAAACAGCATACGAGGTTATAGTGATGTGGTAACCGGGGAGTGAAAATCCACCCAGCAGCAGCTTAGAAACTGCAAATGTCCCAAACTGCCCCCAAGTGGGAGCTGACACCATCCCACACAGAAGTCACACATCCTCTGCCAAAGCCTGCTACGCATTCCAGGTCCATGACCCACCATCAGTCACAGGGGAGGCACCAGAGAGCGGCTCAGGCCTGACAGTCTCAAAGCCAGACCTGAGTGCCCGTTCTACCAAAGGGGAAGCGTGCCCAAGGGAGGGTAGAGAACTTTCTCACGGCCCCTGCTCCAGCAGGTGGTAGAGCCAGGAGTTGAACCTATGTCTCTCCCTGAACCTCAGGCAGGCAGAAAGAATCCATCCAACAGGAGCCTGAGGCCCAGCAAAAGGCTGGAAAGAAGACAAGAATGGATGACCTCTGAGAGGGATGGGGAGGAGGGCAGGGCAGGCAGGGCCTGGGCGACACAACAGACTTTAGGGGACCTGGATGGTTATTACACAGAGCAGGGCAGACAGGAAAAGTAAGTTGGATGGGGTTCGGATCAGGAGGGGACTGGAGGTTAGAAAGGGAAGGCTCTGAGGGCTGGGCAAAGTATCATTCACACTGCTGTGCTTTGGGCAGGATGATGCCAGCTTGGTACAGGAATGTAGGCCATGGTGAGCCTCCTGGAGGCTGTAGTTGGTAGTCAACATGTGTTTGATTAATAAAAATGGAGAAACTAGTGTAATTTCTCAGAAGGCAAGACTCCCAGAGAAAACAGATAAAAGGTCCATTCGGTGTTTGCGCGGAGTCCACAGCAGGCCTCAAGACAAATGAGTTCGGGCAGCATCCCAGAAGGACTGCTCGCACGCCTGGGCAGCACCTCTGTGCCTGGAGGAGCCAGGGACGGAATGACAAGGGCCACAAGTCTTCTTTCTGCAAGGCTCTCTACACCTGAGGGGCCCCACCCATCTTCCTGACAGCTGAGGAGCCCCAGGGACACCCAGACTCCTAAGCAAACCTCACCTCCCATTCCGCCCTTCTCTCTCAGGACTGCGTCCTGACTCCTGGGCTGAGATGCTGAAGGGAATCTAGCACTGTGCTGTGGAAGAGGAGGAGTACTGGGACATGGGCATTGCTGGGGGCCTGCCTTCACCTGGTCCTTAGCTGTGTGACATTGGGCAAGCAGCTTGACCTCTCTGAGCCTTGGTAGCCCCTTCCTCCTTATCTTAACTCTCTCCTCCTACTAAAACTGGAATAATAATAGCAACTTCCTCATGGGTCATATTTAAAATGTTTTGACACAATCCGTATTGAGTGCTTAGCATGAAACCTAGAGGCTGATTGCTTAGTACATGATAAGCATTCCTACTATCACTCTTGTGGGGGGGGGGCACGGGGTGGGGGGAGGTAGAACCCAGGGGCTTTTCTGCCTCTAGGCTATATTCCCAGACCTATTTTATATTTTTTATTTGGAAACAGGGTCTCACTAGTCAAACCAGTTGTGGTGGTGTACCCTTGTAATCCTAGTACTTGGGAGGCTGAGACAGGAGGATTGCAGACTCGAGACCAGCCTCAGCAACATAAGGGGGCTCTCAGCAACTTAGTGAGACCCTGTTTCAAAACAAAAACTGAAGAGGGCTGGGAGTGGAAGTCAGAGTTAGAAAGCGCCTGGGCTCAATCCTCAGTAACACACACACACACACACACACACACACACACACACACACGCACACGCACACTTATAAATTAGACCACCCAAGATCCACACTTGGGGCCTCAGGCATTCCACAGTCTGATGGGCCAGGTGTCATGGCACACACCTCTAATGCCCGTGACTCTTGAGGTGGGAGGATCCCAAGTTCGAGGTCAGTCTGGGCAACTTGGTGAGACCCTGCCTCACAATAAAAAGTAAAAAGAGCCAGGGGTGTAACTTAAGGTAGAATGCCCCTGGGTTCAATCCCCAGTACCAACAAAGCAAATAAACAAACAAACCTAGCCTGATGAGACTGGCCGCAGGCGCTGCGGGTGAGCAGCGGGAAGGAGGGGGCGGCGGGGGCGGGTGGGGGGCATCGACCTCAGCCCTGTCCTCCAGGAATGCAACCTAGAGCGGGCGGGAAGGAGATGCCTGGACGCTGAGGTCAGGCCTTGCTAGAGCTGGCAGCCCATTTATCATCATCCTCATGGTAAAGGGAGGGAGGCGGCAGAGTGGGGGGGGGCAGCTGCAGGACCGCTCCGCAGGGACACCACACAGCATGGCCTCCAGCAGCCTCTTTTGGCCTGCGGAGACCTCAGGACTGCCTCTCTCTGTGAAGGGGCAGGAGCTCACACAAAGGGGGCCCCACTCATTGCCCCAGCCAGGAACAGGCATCCCCCTCCCTACTATGCGCACAATTAACCAAGCTCTTCCCAGAGACCTGAGATGCCGGCTGTTATTTCCATTAGCCTCATCTTATCGAGGAGGAAACTTGAGGTGGGGTGGTTGAGCTTACTGCCCGAGTATGCTCAAAGACCCCCATCCCATCTCCTACGCTCACAGGGCCAGACTCAGGGAGGAGGCTCGGGACAGACATGGCCTGCGCTGCTTTCCCCACCATCAGGACAAGTCAGCTGGGACTCTGAGATTCCCAGGTCCTGCAGATCAGCCTCTTGTCTGCATCCACAGACACCCCCAACCCAGTGGCTGCCATCTCAGAAGGGAGGCTCAGGCCTCCCCCGGCCAAACATAACCATGTCTGACCTGGAGATCCCTGCAAGGGGTCATCCGGCTGCTCCTTCAGTCCTCGGTTCCCCTGCTGGTCTCCCCAGCACCAGAAGGTGCCTCCTCAGAGCTAATCTGAATCCCTCCAGCTATAATTTCAACCTGTGTCCTTCTAGGCTATCCTCCATGAAGACCAGGAAAAATCACCTGGTCACCTGTGACTGTCTGCTGCCCGCCCCTCTACCAAAGCTCCAACCACCTGGGCCTCAGTTTCCCTTTACAGAAGGCAACTGAAATAAGTGGGGGTGGGAGGGTACCAAGGCCCCATTGGCGAGGTTGGGCGTCTCTAGGGCATGGTTATGGTTTCCCCTTACATGAGGCCTCTTTCTCCCTACCTTCCACATCTCCTTCCCAAATCCAGAGAAAATCAGGCCTCTTGATGTCCCTCCCTTCTCCCCGGCAGCCTAGAAGACCACGAGGAACTCTGTGGTGAGACTGGCTCAGTGGCTTTGATTCTCCTGCTGCTTCAAATCCAGAAGGTCTCCCTGCACCTCCAATTACCACTCATGGCCCCCTCGGGGATAGATCACACACACACACACACACACACACACACACACACACACACACACGTGTACACCTGCTCTGTAGCCAAAATCCCTGCCTGCGCCCTGTGGTTAACCACTGCGGTCTCTCTGATTCCTCTTCCAAGCTGATCAGATCAGAGAAGACCACCTTAGCCCTCCCAGAAGGGCAGGTGCATCCTTGGAATGAATGAAAACTGCAGGTGGGGGCGTCCCTTCCAAATCCTGGAGGTGGCTGGAGCCCCGCCCATGGAGGGTGTTCCCAGGCGGGCTGCAAAGGCAAGCATCTAAAATCTTCTGAACCCCCCTCCGCCTAAAAACAATAATGTTTACTGAACTTTACAGATGAAAGGGAGGATTAGCTCAAACTCAGAGAGGCAGGAATCCCAGGTTGAATCTAGAAACTAAAGAGGGCTAGGCTGGAATTACATACTTCAACCCCAGATCAGCCAGATGGGCCTGTGTATCTGCCATTCTCCCCACTTACAGCTTTCACGCTTCTTACAGAGCAACTACCAGTGGGTGTGATGGTTAGTTCTGTCTGTTTTGCAAGCTACAGGACCCAGATTGTGTGTGTGTGTGTGTGTGTGTGTGTGTGTGTGTGTGTGTGTGTTACTGAGAATTAAACTCAGGGTCATTCTACCTCTGAGCTACACCCCAAGACCTATTTTTTATTTTTTACATTGAAACAGGGTCTCACCAAGTTGTGGAGGGCCTCACTAAATAGCTGAGGCTGGCCACGAACCTGCGATCCTCCTGTCTCAGCCTCCTAAGTACTGGGATTACAAGCATGCGCCACCACGCCAAGCTCAGTACCCAGGGATTTAATGAAGCCATAGTCTAGGCATTGCTGTGAGGTATTTTGTAGATGTGGTTAACATCATTAACATGTACTATCAGGGATCTTAGGTAAAGGAGATTGCCCTTGATAATGTGGGTAGACCTCGTCTAATCTGTTAAAGGCCTTAAGAGCAAAACCTGAGCTTTCCTGGAGAAAAAAGCTCTGCCTCAAGAATGAGCAGTACCAGCCCCTGCCTGTGACACCTGCTCCACCCCCTGAGTGCTTGTGAGCGTGTCCCCTGTAGTAAGTCTTAACATCTTCACCCTGCTGACTCAAGAGAAGGCATCGGCCACAGACCCTGCCCCCTCACAGAGCCCTCATGGGTCCCACCACCTCGAGTCAGCAGGGGGCCTTGTCTGGGTCCATTTGATCAAGGGAAAAGTCTGCAGGGCTGGATTATGACCAATGCAAATAAATAACTGAATGGAGGAGGAGGGTTAGTTTTTTTTTTTTGGGGGGGGGGAGGAGGTAACTGGGGATTTAACCCAGGAGTGCGCTACCTCTTAACTATACCCCCCAACCCTATTTTTATTTTTTATTTTGAAACAGGGTCTCACTAAGTTGCTGAGGGCCTCACCAAGTTACTGAGGCTGGCCTCAAACCTGCCATCCTGCTATCCTGGATGACAGCCATGTACCACCACACTGGGCCAAGAGATGAATCTTTGCAATAGAATTCTATTATAATAATGTAGACGGAGTAATAAAAATAGAAAATCAAACAAACCCAAATTGAAGGACATTCTTCAAAATACCTGGCCAGTAATCCTTCAAAATGGCAAGTCATAAGAAACAAAGACTGAGAAAGTGTCCCAGGCTGAAGGCCTAAGGAGGCCTCAGGTCAACTGCAGCACAGCCCCTGAATTGGAATTTGGGTCAGGAAAGGGCAGCACGGCAGGTTAGCTGACAGCATCAGCTCAATGTTAATCTCTGGGGTTTGAAAATGCTACAGTGGTTATGTAAGAGGTACACCTTATGTGGTGAAGGACACTTAGAAACTCTCCGGACCATTTGCACATATTTTCTCTATGTCTGAAAATAAAAAGTAAAAAAAGTCTAAAATAAAATAATTGGAGCCTAAGGAAGACAACAGTCAGAATAGCCAAAGGACAAGCCGGTCGTGGTGGTGCACACTTGTAATCCCAACATTTGAGAGGCTGAGACAGGAGGATCGCAGATTTGAGGACAGCCTCAGTAAGTGGTGAGACTTTCATTAACCTGGTGAGACTCTGTTTCTAAATAAAAATAAAAATAGGACTGGGGATGTAGCTTGCCGGTAGAATGTCCCTGGGTCCAATCCCCAGTGCCACATTAAGGAAAAAAAAAAAAAAAAAAGAACAGTCACAGGACAATTAGTCAAAGTCCTTAGAAGAGAAAGGAGTTCAACCTAAGAAGTTTCCAGAAGCAAAAGGGACCGGGCTCAGGATGCCGAGGCGAGGAAAGCAGAGGAAGATACAGACCTTCCAGGGAGCAGAACAAACGCCCGGCCTTGGGGTCAAGTGACGCAGGTATACCTGCCCCGTGCCCTCAGAGAGCCAGACTCGGCATCTATGACCATGACCACAACTTCCACAAATCACTGTCTACCATGCAGCAGGAGCTGAAAAGCACCCCACCCCGCAAGCCTAGCTAATTTAACCCTCACCAGGGGCCTGCCAGATTTCAGACCCCAGCTCTGAATAGGGAAACTGAGAGCCAAGTGCTTCAGAAAATGGTCCAGGGCCACTCAGCTGTAAGCAGGGAAGGCAGGAAACAAACCCGCTTTGACTCTCCTGCCCCCAGATCTTAAAATGAGAGGCCTTGACTGCCTCTCATTGCTTCCACCTCAGGACACAAGATGGCTGCTGAGAGCTCACCACTTCACAAGACGGCCCAGCTCAGTGAGGACCATTCTGTCTTCCTTGAAGGTTCAAGAAACCTCAGTAAAGCAGAATACGATGAGCCACGCTACACTGCTACACTCAGCCCACCGGCGGCCTCTTCCCTGAGACTCCATCCACGGGACAGCAGCGATCAGAATTGCTGGTATGTATTCTTTGAAGCATGTTTGCATTCTTTAACTCAGTTAATCCTCACAATAATCTATGAAGCGGGACCGTTTTTATGACTTATAGATCAAAAACTTGAATTACCAAGAGGCTACACAACCTGCCCACCTAAGGAGTCTAGTGAGTGTGAGAGAAGAGTGAGACTTGGGGTTCCGCTCACCCCGCTCACAGCCAGAACCTCTAAGTCTTTTCTGGGGTCCCGGTTTGACCACCTCCCTGCCTTGTGAGCGCACTGTCCAACCGTCTGAGCCCGCTTCCTCCGCGCCCCAGCAACCACATTCAGACCTATCTTCTCAAGTTCTGCTGCCCGGTTCAATTAAACGGGTCCTGTGTGCAGGGATATCCGATCTCTGGACCTGTGCACGGATGGTGGAGCCCAGGCCAGTGCAATCTTCCAGGTGCCTCCCCCCAGACGCGTGACCCACGGCATCTCCCTCCCTGGCTTCCTTGAACATAACCTGGTTTGAACCCAGACACCTCTGGACACCCTCGCCTGGGCGCCCCGGGGCCAGGCCAGTGGAAACAGGCCAGAGGGTTAATCTGTGTCCAGGACACACACACTCCTAATGGCCCCCCGCTGACATCCCACCCTGCCAGCCCTCTGCAGGGGACAACCAGCCAAGTCACTCATCAGCCAGGGGCCAGAAACTCCTGGAGCAGAAAGCAGGAGCCTCATAGGTCCCTGGCAAGGTGGAACTGGGAGAAGGATGCAGGCAGGGGGCCGCAGAGGGCCTGGTCATCCTGGGAGCTCCCCTGGCCTGCTGCCTGCTGCCTGCTGGATTTCAGGGGCATCTGGTGGTTTGTTTGGACATTTAGCACTTTATTATCCTAGGATCACAGAATAATGAATAAAAGGTTATCTACTGAGCAGGGGTCGATACCGCCTGCCAGGCTTTCACCACCTCTCCTCTAGTCCTCTCGCCAGCCTGGCAAGGTCAGTAGGCTGCGTGCAAGAGGTCATCGTTCTTACACCAGAGGACCCCATTTCACAGGGAGAGTGAGTGCCTGCCTCGTGGAATTGGTCTCATATAAATGGCAGAAGCAGGAACCATCTGAGCCGAGGCCAAGGGGACTCTAGACCTACCCCTCCACCTTGTCGCCATGGAACTCGGGGAAGGGTTGTCGGTCAGTGATGGAGCTCCAGGATGATGACCAACCGAGCCTGGGCCTCCAGGGAACAGCCCCAGGAGAGAATGCGGGATTCTCAGAAAGCCTCAGACCAGCAGCTTCTCCGGGCCACCTTAGGGGCCCCAGGAGCCTGGAGGCCACAGTCCTTACGCTGCTGTCTGGCCCAGGAGTGGAGCCCCACCAGCAAACGCCTCCCTTTCCCTGCCCAGCCAGCCCCAGTGGGCACTGCAGACCCCAAGCTACAAGCTAGAAGCAGCAGGGACACTGAGTGGACCAGGGTCCCTTCACACCCACCGGCAGGGCTCTGAACTGCCCTCGCTCCTCTGCCCCTCGCCCCACTGGATCCCTTTGCACCCTGAGCGTCTTTTCCCTAGGACCCCAGGACTCTCCTCTCCTCTCTCTCTCTTGTCTCCAGTTCTCCATCTCCCGTTTGCCCTTCTCTCTGCCCATTTCTGACTCCTACAGAGTCTGAGGCAAGGAAGCCATGTGATGTTTACACAGCCCCAGAGTCAGAAACACTGAAGAATATGAGGCCTTTGGGGAGGCATATTCCTGGAAAATGAGAAGCCAGTCACAGCCCAGTGTCACCCCCAGCCTTGCCCTTCCCCATTGATGGGGAGCGTGTGTGTGTGTGTGTGTGTGTGAGTGTGTATGTGCGCGCGCGCGCGCACGTGAGTGTGTGTGTGACACACATAATCCAAGCTCCTTTTAACCCCTGCATGTTGGTCCTACTTTGCTACTTCAGAAAGAACTTGAGGTGAGGCCACAGCCTGTGTAAGTCTCTTATAAAGTGGCAAGGAACCGGGCACGGTGGCGCACCCTTGTCATCCCCGCGCTTGGGAGGCTGAGGCAGGAGGATCACGCAGGTTCCAAGCCAGCCTCAGCCACTTAATTAGTGAGGCTCTCATCAACTTAGTGAGACCCTGTTTCCAAATAAAAATATAAAATAGATCTGGGAGTATAGCCTGGAGGTAGAAAGCCCCTGGGTTCCACCCCCCAGTACCACCACCACCCCCACAAAAAAAAAAAGCAGCAAGGAAATAGCTTTCCAAAACCCACCTAGCCCCGGACTCCCACCCTAGGCAAAGCACAAGGCTGGACAACACCAAGAGAGGGGAATCAGCTGCTTCCTCCCCACCCATCCAGCAGATTTGAAGAGAAGTTTCCAGAAGCAAATAAGTTATTCAGCTGCCACCAGGGGACCTGGCATCAGAAAATAATGCACATTCCCTGGGCCCAGACCCACTGAACAGTGGGGGAGCAGGAATGTGCTTCTCAGCACCCCACCACCAGCCCCCGTGATGCTGAGAATCACTGCAGGGAACAGTGTGAGGAAGTGTCTCGGCACCGCAGGTAGAGCCCAGGCTTTGGCGGAAACGATCAGGCTCTGGAGCCAAATGCTCCCACCTGAGATGGAAGGCAGCTCCCCGCCTGCCAGCCCCGAGGCTTCACCACGAGGTCCTCTGAGGAGAGCGCAGCCAGTCACGTCTGCTCAGTGCACGGTGCTCAAGGACTGAGATGGGCATCGAGGAGCTGCCGCGCAGAGCGCACACAAAAAAATAGCGCCTAGAAACTAAACCTTTTCAACAGAAAACCTGCAAGGAAAAAGGTCCTTGGCGCTGGTCGACAAAACTGACCAAAAAAAAAAAAAAAAAAAAAGAAAGGAGACTCAAATTACTGAAATCAAACATGAGAGCGGGGACATTACTACTGGCTTTATGGAAATAAAAAGAATGACAAGGATTTTATGAACAACTGTATACCAGAAAATTAGATAAATAAAACAAAAAGGACAAATTTCCTACAAGACACAAGCTATCAAAATTTACCCAAGGCCGGGCGTGGTGGCGCACGCTTATAATCCCCGCTCTTGGGAGGCTGAGACAGGAGGATCACATGGGTTCGAAGCCAGCCTCAGCTACTTAGTGAGGCTCTCAGCAACTTAGTGAGACCCTGTTTCCAAATAAAATAGAAAATAGGTCTGGGAGTATAGCCCGGAGGTAGGAGGCCTCTGGGTTCCACCCCAGTACCACCAAAAAAAAAAAAAAAAAAAAAAAAAAAAAAAAAAAAAAAAAAACTTACCCAAGCGGAAACAGCAAAGCTGAATACACCAATATCAAATAGAGACTGAATTAGCAATAAAAAAAAATCTACCCCAGATCAAAAGTCCAGACTCAGATGGCGTCACAGGTAAACTCCACCAAACACTGAAAGAATCAGTATTGGTTGTTCAGAAGAGGAGCCGGGCACGTGGCTTCGCTCTGCAGGCTGAGATAGGAGAATGATTGGAGTACAGGAGTCCCAGGCCAGCCTGGGGAACACAGGGAGATTCTGTCTCAAAACAACAAACAAACAAAAACCAGATTCCATTCGGGTGCTGTGGCACATGCCTATAATCCTGTAATCCCCATGATTTTGGAGGCTGAGGCAGGAGAGTCACAGGTTCTAAACCAGCCTGGGCAACTTAGTGTGACCCTGCTCAAAAAGAAAAATAAAAGGGCTGAGGTAAAGCTCAGCGGTAGAACGCCCATGGGGTTCAATCCCCAGTACAAAAAAAAAGTCAATTAAGTACAAACCACAAAAGAAAAAATAAACAAGCACATTTTAAAGTTTTTGTGTTTCACAGTAGGTAAAAACAACCCAAAGAACTAAAAAAAAAAAAAAAAAAAATTTCAAATCATGTATTTGGTAAGGGATTTGTATCCTGAACACATAAAGAATTCTTATAACTCAGTAATAAAATTAGACAAAAAACCCACTTTTTTAAAAAAAATAGGCAAATTATCTGAATAGACATTTCCCCAAAGAAGATTTACAATAACCAATAAGCATATGATAAGGTGCTCCGCCTCCTGGGTCGCTGGGGAAATCAAAGAAAAACCCCAAGAAGACAGTACTTCTCACCACTGGGCTGGGCTCCAGGCGACACAAGCGCAGCAGCCAAGAGCCTGAGAAACAGGGACCTTCCTGCCGGGCTGGTGGGAGTGTGAGGGACCACTGCTGGTTTCTTTTCTTTTCTTTTTATACAGTCTTTTTTTTATTATAATGTATCAGGCTTACAGCTATACTTAGAACACATAAATTCATAGTCTGTGTGTGTGTGTGTGTGTGTGTGTGTGTGTGTGTGTGTGTGTGTGTGTTACTGGGGGTGGAACCCAGAGGCTTTCTACCTCCAGGCTATACTCCCAGACCTATTTTCTATTTTATTTGGAAACAGGGTCTCACTAAGTTGCTGAGAGCCTCACTAAGTAGCTGAGGCTGGCTTCGAACCTGTGTGATCCTCCTGTCTCAGCCTCCCAAGCGCGGGGATTACAAGCGTGCGCCACCACGCCCAGCTAAATTCATAGTCTTTTAAACGGGGAAAAGTGCGTTTAACATCCCTAGATGATATAAAAGCGGCAGTTTACAAAAGCTCATGGTTATTAAGTAGGAACTAAAACTCCTACTACAGAAGTGTGCCCTCAAGTGTGGGGGACATTCTAAGACTCACAGTGCTTACCTAAAGCCACAAATAGTACAGAAACCCATCTAAACTATGTTTTTCCCTAAACATGCATATCTATGATAACTTTTAATTTATAATTTAGGGACAGTATGAGCCCGGTGTGGTGACACACACCTATAATTCCAGTACTCAGGAGGCTGAGACAGGAGAATAGCAGGTTTGAGGCCAGCCTCAGCAATGTATCAAGGCCCTACACAACTTAGTAAGAGTATTTTTCAAAATAACAACAAAATAGGCTAGGCATGGTGGTACACACTTGTAATCCCAGTACTTAAGAGGCTGAGACAGGAGGATCACAGATTCATGACCAGCCTTAGCAACTTAGTAAGGGTCTCGGAGACCCTGTTTCCAAATAAAGAAATAAAATAGGGCTGGGGATATAGCTTGGAAGTAGAATGCCTCTGGGTTCAATCCCCAATATAAAAAATTAACTAATTAATTTAATTATTTTTTGGTGGTATTGGGGTTCCTGGAAACCCTTCTATCTC